>NW_026539072.1:0-55995 GCF_027791375.1 Indicator indicator | reverse complement strand
CTTTCCCTTTTCTTTTTTTTTCTTTTTCTCTTTTTCTTTTTGTTTTGCTCTTTTCCATTCCTCTTTTCTTCTTTTTGCTTTCGCTCTTTTGCTTTTGCTCTTCTCCATTTCCTTTGCCTTTCCTCTTTTCTTCTTTTTGCTTTCGCTCTTTTGCTTTTGCTCTTCTCCATTTCCTTTGCCTTTCCTCTTTTCTTCTTTTTGCTTTTGCTCTTTTTCTTTTGCTCTTCTCCATTTCCTTTGCCTTTCCTCTTTTCTTCTTTTTTCTTTTTCTCTTTTTCTTTTTGTTTTGCTCTTTTCCATTCCTCTTTTCTTCTTTTTGCTTTCGCTCTTTTTCTTTTGCTCTTTTCCATTTCCTTTGCCTTTCCTCTTATCTTCTTTTTTCTTTTTCTCTTTTTTTTCTTTTGCTCTTTTCCATTTCCTTTGCCTTTCCTCTTATCTTCTTTTTTCTTTTTCTCTTTTTTTCTTTTGCTCTTTTCCATTTCCTTTGCCTTTCCTCTTTTCTTCTTTTTGCTTTTTCTTTTTCATTTGCTCTTTTCCATTTCCTTTGCCTTTCCTCTTTTCTTCTTATTGCTTTTTCTTTTTCATTTGCTTTCTCCATTTCCTTTGCCTTTCCTCTTTTCTTCTTTTTGCTTTTGCTCTTTTGCTTTTGCTCTTCTTCATTTCCTTTGCCTTTCCTCTTTTCTTCTTTTTGCTTTTGCTCTTTTGCTTTTGCTCTTCTCCATTTCCTTTGCGTTTCCTCTTTTCTTCTTTTTGCTTTTGCTCTTTTGCTTTTGCTCTTCTCCATTTCCTTTGCCTTTCCTCTTTTCTTCTATTTGCTTTTGCTCTTTTGCTTTTGCTCTTCTCCATTTCCTTTGCCTTTCCTCTTTTCTTTTTGCTTTTGCTCTTTTGCTTTTGCTCTTCTCCATTTCCTTTGCCTTTCCTCTTTTCTTCTTTTTGCTTTTGCTCTTTTTCTTTTTCTTTTGCTCTTTTCCATTCCTCTTTTCTTCTTTTTGCTTTTTCTCTTTTTCTTTTTCTTTTGCTCTTTTCCATTTCCTTTGTCTTTTCTCTTTTCTTCTTTTTGCTTTTTCTTTTGCTCTTCTCCATTTCCTTTGCCTTTCCTCTTTTCTTCTTTTTGCTTTTGCGCTTTTTCTTTTGCTCTTCTCCATTTCCTTTGCCTTTCCTCTTTTCTTCTTTTTGCTTTTGCTCTTTTTCTTTTGCTCTTTTCCATTTCCTTTGCCTTTCCTCTTTTCTTCTTTTTCCTTTTTCTTTTTCATTTGCTCTTTTCCATTTCCTTTGCCTTTCCTCTTTTCTTCTTTTTGCTTTTTCTTTTTCTTTTGCTCTTTTGCATTTCCTTTGCCTTTCCTCTTTTCTTCTTTTTGCTTTTGCTCTTATTACATTCCTCTTATCCATTTCCTTTGCCTTTCCTCTTTTCTTCTTTTTGCTTTTGCTCTTTTGCTTTTGCTCTTCTCCATTTCCTTTGCCTTTCCTCTTTTCTTCTTTTTGCTTTTGCTCTTTTGCTTTTGCTCTTCTCCATTTCCTTTGCCTTTCCTCTTTTCTTCTTTTTGCTTTTGCTCTTTTGCTTTTGCTCTTCTCCATTTCCTTTGCCTTTCCTCTTTTCTTCTTTTTGCTTTTGCTCTTTTGCTTTTGCTCTTCTCCATTTCCTTTGCCTTTCCTCTTTTCTTCTTTTTCCTTTTGCTCTTTTGCTTTTGCTCTTCTCCATTTCCTTTGCCTTTCCTCTTTTCTTCTTTTTGCTTTTGCTCTTTTGCTTTTGCTCTTCTCCATTTCCTTTGGCTTTCCTCTTTTCTTTTTGCTTCTGCTCTTTTGCTTTTGCTCTTCTCCATTTCCTTTGCCTTTCCTCTTTTCTTCTTTTTGCTTTTTCTTTTTCATTTGCTCTTTTCCATTTCCTTTGCCTTTCCTCTTTTCTTCTTTTTGCTTTTGCTCTTATTCTTTTGCTCTTTTCCATTTCCTTTGCCTTTCCTCTTTTCTTCTTTTTGCTTTTTCTTTTTCATTTGCTCTTTTCCATTTCCTTTGCCTTTCCTCTTTTCTTCTTATTGCTTTTTCTTTTTCATTTGCTCTTCTCTATTTCCTTTGCCTTTCCTCTTTTCTTCTTTTTGCTTTTGCTCTTTTGCTTTTGCTCTTCTTCATTTCCTTTGCCTTTCCTCTTTTCTTCTTTTTGCTTTTGCTCTTTTGCTTTTGCTCTTCTCCATTTCCTTTGCCTTTCCTCTTTTCTTCTTTTTGCTTTTGCTCTTTTGCTTTTGCTCTTCTCCATTTCCTTTGCGTTTCCTCTTTTCTTCTTTTTGCTTTTGCTCTTTTGCTTTTGCTCTTCTCCATTTCCTTTGCCTTTCCTCTTTTCTTCTTTTTGCTTTTTCTCTTTTTCTTTTTCTTTTGCTCTTTTCCATTTCCTTTGCCTTTCCTCTTTTCTTCTTTTTGCTTTTTCTCTTTTTCTTTTTCTTTTCCTCTTTTCCATTTCCTTTGCCTTTCCTCTTTTCTTCTTTTTTCTTTTTCTCTTTTTTTTTTTCTTTTGCTCTTTTTTGCATTTCCTTTGCCTTTCCTCTTTTCTTCTTTTTTCTTTTTCTCTTTTTTTTTCTTTTGCTCTATTCTATTTCCTTTGCCTTTCCTCTTTTCTTCTTTTTTCTTTTTCTCTTTTTTTTCCTTTTGCTCTTTTCCATTTCCTTTTCCTTTCCTCTTTTCTTCTTTTTGCTTTTGCTCTTTTTGTTTTTCTTTTGCTCTTTTCCTTTAATCATTTCCATTCCTCTCTTCTTCTTTTTCCTTTTTCTCTTTTTCTTTTTCTTTTGCTCTTTTCCATTTCCTTTTCCTTTCCTCTTTTCTTCTTTTTGCTTTTTCTCTTTTTCTTTTTCTTTTGCTCTTTTCCATTTCCTTTGCCTTTCCTCTTTTCTTCTTTTTTCTTTTTCTCTTTTTTTTTCTTTTCCTCTTTTCCATTTACTTTGCCTTTCCTCTTTTCTTCTTTTTGCTTTTTCTCTTTTTTTCTTTTGCTCTTTTCCATTTCCTTTGCCTTTCCTCTTTTCTTCTTTTTGCTTTTTCTCTTTTTTTTTCTTTTGCTCTTTTCCATTTCCTTTTCCTTTCCTCTTTTCTTCTTTTTGCTTTTTCTCTTTTTCTTTTTCTTTTGCTCTTTTCCATTTCCTTTGCCTTTCCTCTTTTCTTCTTTTTGCTTTTGCTCTTTTTCTTTTGCTCTTCTCCATTTCCTTTGCCTTTCCTCTTTTCTTCTTTTTGCTTTTGCTCTTTTGCTTTTGCTCTTTTCCATTTCCTTTGCCTTTCCTCTTTTCTTCTTTTTGCTTTTTCTTTTTCATTTGCTCTTTTCCATTTCCTTTGCCTTTCCTCTTTTCTTCTTTTTGCTTTTTCTTTTTCTTTTGCTCTTTTCCATTTCTTTGCCTTTCCTCTTTTCTTCTTTTTGCTTTTTCATTTGCTCTTTTCCATTTCCTTTGCCTTTCCTCTTTTCTTCTTTTTGCTTTTGCTCTTTTTCTTTTGCTCTTTTCCATTTCCTTTCCTTTCCTCTTTTCTTCTTTTTGCTTTTTCTTTTTCATTTGCTCTTTTCCATTTCCCTTGCCTTTCCTCTTTTCTTCTTTTTGCTTTTCTCTTTTTCTTTTGCTCTTTTCCATTTCCTTTGCCTTTCCTCTTTTCTTCTTTTTGCTTTTGCTCTTTTGCTTTTGCTCTTCTCCATTTCCTTGCCTTTCCTCTTTTCTTCTTTTGCTTTTGCTCTTCTCCATTTCCTTTGCCTTTCCTCTTTTCTTCTTTTTGCTTTTGCTCTTCTCCATTTCCTTTGCCTTTCCTCTTTTCTTCTTTTTGCTTTTGCTCTTTTGCTTTTGCTCTTCTCCATTTCCTTTGCCTTTCCTCTTTTCTTCTTTTTGCTTTTGCTCTTTTGCTTTTGCTCTTCTCCATTTCCTTTGCCTTTCCTCTTTTCTTCTTTTTGCTTTTGCTCTTTTGCTTTTGCTCTTCTCCATTTCCTTTGCCTTTCCTCTTTTCTTCTTTTTGCTTTTGCTCTTTTGCTTTTGCTCTTCTCCATTTCCTTTGCCTTTCCTCTTTTCTTCTTTTTGCTTTTGCTCTTTTGCTTTTGCTCTTCTCCATTTCCTTTGCCTTTCCTCTTTTCTTCTTTTTGCTTTTGCTCTTTTGCTTTTGCTCTTCTCCATTTCCTTTGCCTTTCCTCTTTTCTTCTTTTTGCTTTTCGCTCTTTTGCTTTTGCTCTTCTCCATTTCCTTTGCCTTTCCTCTTTTCTTCTTTTTGCTTTCGCTCTTTTGCTTTTGCTCTTCTCCATTTCCTTTGTTTTTCCTCTTTTCTTCTTTTTGCTTTTTCTCTTTTTCTTTTGCTCTTTTCCTTTTATCTTTTCCATTCCTCTTTTCTTCTTTTTGCTTTTTCTCTTTTTCTTTTTCTTTTGCTCTTTTCCTTTTATCTTTTCCATTCCTCTTTTCTTCTTTTTGCTTTTTCTCTTTTTCTTTTGCTCTTTTCCATTTCCTTTTCCTTTCCTCTTTTCTTCTTTTTTCTTTTTCTCTTTTTCTTTTTCTTTTACTCTTTCCTTTCCTTTCCTCTTTTCTTCTTTTTGCTTTTTCTCTTTTTCTTTTCTTTTGCTCTTTTCCATTTCCTTTGCCTTTCCTCTTTTCTTCTTTTTGCTTTTCTCTTTTTCTTTTGCTCTTTTCCATTTCCTTTGCCTTTCCTCTTTTCTTCTTTTTTCTTTTTCTTTTTTTTTCTTTTGCTCTTTTCCATTTCCTTTGCCTTTCCTCTTTTCTTCTTTTTGCTTTTTCTTTTTCTTTTTCTTTTGCTCTTTTCCATTTCCTTTGCCTTTCCTCTTTTCTTCTTTTTGCTTTTTCTTTTGCTCTTTTCCATTTCCTTTGCCTTTCCTCTTTTCTTCTTTTTGCTTTTTCTTTTCTCTTCTCCATTTCCTTTGCCTTTCCTCTTTTCTTCTTTTTGCTTTTGCTCTTTTGCTTTTGCTCTTCTCCATTTCCTTTGCCTTTCCTCTTTTCTTCTTTTTGCTTTTGCTCTTTTGCTTTTGCTCTTCTCCATTTCCTTTGCCTTTCCTCTTTTCTTCTTTTTGCTTTTCGCTCTTTTGCTTTTGCTCTTCTCCATTTCCTTTGCCTTTCCTCTTTTCTTCTTTTTGCTTTTGCTCTTTTGCTTTTGCTCTTCTCCATTTCCTTTGCCTTTCCTCTTTTCTTCTTTTTGCTTTTGCTCTTTTGCTTTTGCTCTTCTCCATTTCCTTTGCCTTTCCTCTTTTCTTCATTTTGCTTTTGCTCTTTTGCTTTTGCTCTTCTCCATTTCCTTTGCCTTTCCTCTTTTCTTCTTTTTGCTTTTTCTCTTTTTCTTTTTCTTTTGCTCTTTTCCATTCCTTTTTTCTTCTTTTTGCTTTTTTCTTTTTCTTTTTCTTTTGCTCTTTTCCATTCCTCTTTTCTTCTTTTTGCCTTTTCTCTTTTTCTTTTTCTTTTGCTCTTTTCCATTTCCTTTGCCTTTCCTCTTTTCTTCTTTTTGCTTTTGCTTTTTTTTTTTCTTTTGCTCTTTTCCATTTCCTTTCCATTCCTCTTTTCTTCTTTTTGCTTTTCTCTTTTCTTTTTCTTTTGCTCTTTTCCATTTCCTTTGCCTTTCCTCTTTTCTTCTTTTTTCTTTTTCTCTTTTTTTTCTTTTGCTCTTTTCCATTTCCTTTTCCTTTCCTCTTTTCTTCTTTTTGCTTTTTCTTTCTTTTTCTTTTGCTCTTTTCCTTTTCTTTTCCATTCCTCTTTTCTTCTTTTTGCTTTTCTCTTTTTCTTTTTCTTTTGCTCTTTCCATTTCCTTTGCCTTTCCTCTTTTCTTCTTTTTGCTTTTTCTCTTTTTCTTTTGCTCTTTTCCATTTCCTTTTCCTTTCCTCTTTTCTTCTTTTTGCTTTTGCTCTTTTCCATTTCCTTTTCCTTTCCTCTTTTCTTCTTTTTGCTCTTTCTCTTTTTCTTTTTCTTTTGCTCTTTTCCATTTCCTTTTCCTTTCCTCTTTTCTTCTTTTTGCTTTTGCTCTTTTGCTTTTGCTCTTCTCCATTTCCTTTGCCTTTCCTCTTTTCTTCTTTTTGCTTTTGCTCTTTTGCTTTTGCTCTTCTCCATTTCCTTTGCCTTTCCTCTTTTCTTCTTTTTGCTTTTGCTCTTTTGCTTTTGCTCTTCTCCATTTCCTTTGCCTTTCCTCTTTTCTTCTTTTTGCTTTTCGCTCTTTTGCTTTTGCTCTTCTCCATTTCCTTTGCCTTTCCTCTTTTCTTCTTTTTGCTTTTTCTCTTTTTCTTTTGCTCTTCTACATTTCCTTTGCCTTTCCTCTTTTCTTCTTTTTGCTTTTGCTCTTTTTCTTTTGCTCTTCTCCATTTCCTTTGCCTTTCCTCTTTTCTTCTTTTTGCTTTTTCTCTTTTTTTTCTTTTGCTCTTTTCCATTTCCTTTGCCTTTCCTCTTTTCTTTTTTTTGCTTTTTCTCTTTTTCTTTTTCTTTTGCTCTTTTCCTTTTATCTTTTCCATTCCTCTTTTCTTCTTTTTGCTTTTTCTCTTTTTTTTTCTTTTGCTCTTTTCCTTTTATCTTTTCCATTCCTCTTTTCTTCTTTTTGCTTTTTCTCTTTTTCTTTTTCTTTTGCTCTTTTCCTTTTATCTTTTCCATTCCTCTTTTCTTCTTTTTGCTTTTTCTCTTTTTCTTTTTCTTTTGCTCTTTTCCATTTCCTTTTCCTTTCCTCTTTTCTTCTTTTTGCTTTTGCTCTTTTGCTTTTGCTCTTCTCCATTTCCTTTGCCTTTCCTCTTTTCTTCTTTTTGCTTTTGCTCTTTTTCTTTTTCTTTGCTCTTCTCCATTTCCTTTGCCTTTCCTCTTTTCTTCTTTTTGCTTTTTCTCTTTTTCTTTTTCTTTTTCTCTTTTCCATTCCTCTTTTCTTCTTTTTGCTTTTTCTCTTTCTTTTCTTTTGCTCTTTTCCATTTCCTTTGCCTTTCCTCTTTTCTTCTTTTTTGCTTTTTCTCTTTTTCTTTTGCTCTTTTCCATTTCCATTGCCTTTCGTCTTTTCTTCTTTTTTCTTTTTCTTTTTTTTTCTTTTGCCCTTTTCCATTTCCTTTTCCTTTCCTCTTTTCTTCTTTTTGCTTTTTCTCTTTTTCTTTTTCTTTTGCTCTTTTCCATTTCCTTTGCCTTTCCTCTTTTCTTCTTTTTGCTTTTTCTTTTGCTCTTTTCCATTTCCTTTGCCTTTCCTCTTTTCTTCTTTTTGCTTTTTCTTTTGCTCTTTTCCATTTCCTTTGCCTTTCCTCTTTTCTTCTTTTTGCTTTTGCTCTTTTTCTTTTGCTCTTTCTCCATTTCCTTTGCCTTTCCTCTTTTCTTCTTTTTGCTTTTTCTTTTTCTTTTGCTCTTTTCCATTTCCTTTGCCTTTCCTCTTTTCTTCTTTTTGCTTTTGCTCTTTTGCTTTTGCTCTTCTCCATTTCCTTTGCCTTTCCTCTTTTCTTCTTTTTGCTTTTGCTCTTTTGCTTTTGCTCTTCTCCATTTCCTTTGCCTTTCCTCTTTTCTTCTTTTTGCTTTTTCTCTTTTTCTTTTTCTTTTGCTCTTTTCCATTTCCTTTGCCTTTCCTCTTTTCTTCTTTTTGCTTTTTCTCTTTTTCTCTTTCTTTTGCTCTTTTCCATTTCCTTTGCCTTTCCTCTTTTCTTCTTTTTTCTTTTTCTTTTGCTCTTTTCCATTTCCTTTGCCTTTCCTCTTTTCTTCTTTTTGCTTTTGCTGTTTTTTTTTCTTTTGCTCTTTTCCATTTCCTTTGCCTTTCCTCTTTTCTTCTTTTTTCTTTTTCTCTTTTTCTTTCTTTTGCTCTTTTCCATTTCCTTTTCCTTTCCTCTTTTCTTCTTTTTGCTTTTTCTCTTTTTCTTTTTCTTTTGCTCTTTTCCTTTAATCTTTTCCATTCCTCTCTTCTTCTTTTTCCTTTTTCTCTTTTTCTTTTTCTTTTGCTCCTTTCCATTTCCTTTTCCTTTCCTCTTTTCTTCTTTTTGCTTTTGCTCTTTTGCTTTTCTTTGCTCTTTTCCATTTCCTTTGCCTTTCCTCTTTTCTTCTTTTTGCTTTTTCTCTTTTTTTTTCTTTTGCTCTTTTCCATTTCCTTTGCCTTTCCTCTTTTCTTCTTTTTGCTTTTTCTCTTTTTTTTCTTTTGCTCTTTTCCATTTCCTTTGCCTTTCCTCTTTTCTTCTTTTTGCTTTTTCTTTTTTTTCTTTTGCTCTTTTCCATTTCCTTTTCCTTTCCTCTTTTCTTCTTTTTGCTTTTCTCTTTTTCTTTTTCTTTTGCTCTTTTCCATTTCCTTTGCCTTTCCTCTTTTCTTCTTTTTGCTTTTGCGCTTTTTCTTTTGCTCTTCTCCATTTCCTTTGCCTTTCCTCTTTTCTTCTTTTTGCTTTTGCTCTTTTGCTTTTGCTCTTTTCCATTTCCTTTGCCTTTCGTCTTTTCTTCTTTTTGCTTTTTCTTTTTCTTTGCTCTTTTCCGTTTCCTTTGCCTTTCCTCTTTTCTTCTTTTTGCTTTTTCTTTTGCTTTTGCTCTTCTCCGTTTCCTTTGCCTTTCCTCTTTTCTTCTTTTTGCTTTTTCTTTTTCTTTGCTCTTTTCCATTTCCTTTGCCTTTCCTCTTTTCTTCTTTTTGCTTTTGCTCTTTTTCTTTTGCTCTTTTCCATTTCCTTTGCCTTTCCTCTTTTCTTCTTTTTGCTTTTTCTTTTTCTTTTGCTCTTTTCCATTTCCTTTGCCTTTCCTCTTTTCTTCTTTTTGCTTTTTCTTTTTCATTTGCTCTTTTCCATTTCCTTTACCTTTCCTCTTTTCTTCTTTTTGCTTTTGCTCTTTTGCTTTTGCTCTTCTCCATTTCCTTTGCCTTTCCTCTTTTCTTCTTTTTGCTTTTGCTCTTCTCCATTTCCTTTGCCTTTCCTCTTTTCTCTTTTTCTTTTGCTCTTTGCTTTTGCTCTTCTCCATTTCCTTTGCCTTTCCTCTTTTCTTCTTTTTGCTTTTGCTCTTTTGCTTTTGCTCTTCTCCATTTCCTTTGCCTTTCCTCTTTTCTTCTTTTTGCTTTTGCTCTTTTGCTTTTGCTCTTCTCCATTTCCTTTGCCTTTCCTCTTTTGTTCTTTTTGCTTTTGCTCTTTTTCTTTTGCTCTTTTCCATTTCCTTTGCCTTTCCTCTTTTCTTCTTCTTGCTTTTGCGCTTTTGCTTTTGCTCTTCTCCATTTCCTTTGCCTTTCCTCTTTTCCTCTTTTTGCTTTTGCTCTTTTGCTTTTGCTCTTCTCCATTTCCTTTGCCTTTCCTCTTTTCTTCTTTTTGCTTTTGCACTTTTGCTTTTGCTCTTCTCCATTTCCTTTGCCTTTCCTCTTTTCTTCTTTTTGCTTTTGCTCTTTTGCTTTTGCTCTTCTCCATTTCCTTTGCCTTTCCTCTTTTCTTCTTTTTGCTTTTGCTCTTTTGCTTTTGCTCTTCTCCATTTCCTTTGCCTTTCCTCTTTTCTTCTTTTTGCTTTTGCTCTTTTGCTTTTGCTCTTCTCCATTTCCTTTGCCTTTCCTCTTTTCTTCTTTTTGCTTTTGCTCTTTTGCTTTTGCTCTTCTCCATTTCCTTTGCCTTTCCTCCTTTCTTCTTTTTTCTTTTTCTCTTTTTTTCTTTTGCTCTTTCCCATTTCCTTTGCCTTTCCTCTTTTCTTCTTTTTTCTTTTGCTCTTTTTCTTTTTCTTTTGCTCTTTTCCATTTCCCTTTCCTTTCCTCTTTTCTTCTTTTTGCTTTTCTCTTTTCTTTTTCTTTTGCTCTTTTCCATTTCCTTTTCCTTTCCTCTTTTCTTCTTTTTGCTTTTTCTCTTTTTCTTTTGCTCTTTTCCTTTTCCTTTTCCTTTCCTCTTTTCTTCTTTTTGCTTTTTCTCTTTTTCTTTTTCTTTTGCTCTTTTCCTTTTCCTTTGTTTTTCTTCTTTTCTTCTTTTTGCTTTTTCTCTTTTTCTTTTGCTCTTTTCCTTTTATCTTTTCCATTCCTCTTTTCTTCTTTTTGCTTTTTCTCTTTTTCTTTTTCTTTTGCTCTTTTCCTTTTCCTTTTCCTTTCCTCTTTTCTTCTTTTTGCTTTTTCTCTTTTCTTTTTCTTTTGCTCTTTTCCTTTTCCTTTGCCTTTCCTCTTTTCTTCTTTTTTCTTTTGCTCTTTTTCTTTTTCTCTTCTCCGTTTCCTTTGCCTTTCCTCTTTTCTTCTTTTTGCTTTTGCTCTTTTTCTTTTGCTCTTCTCCATTTCCTTTGCCTTTCCTCTTTTCTTCTTTTTGCTTTTGCTCTTTTGCTTTTGCTCTTCTCCATTTCCTTTGCCTTTCCTCTTTTCTTCTTTTTGCTTTTGCTCTTTTGCTTTTGCTCTTCTCCATTTCCTTTGCCTTTCCTCTTTTCTTCTTTTTGCTTTTGCTCTTTTTCTTTTGCTCTTTTCCATTTCCTTTGCCTTTCCTCTTTTCTTCTTTTTGCTTTTTCTTTTCTTTTCTTTTGCTCTTTTCCATTTCCTTTGCCTTTCCTCTTTTCTTCTTTTTGCTTTTCTCTTTTTCTTTTGCTCTTTTCCATTTCCTTTGCCTTTCCTCTTTTCTTCTTTTTGCTTTTTCTCTTTTTCTTTTGCTCTTTTCCATTTCCTTTGCCTTTCCTCTTTTCTTCTTTTTGCTTTTTCTTTTTCTTTTTCTTTTGCTCTTTTCCATTTCCTTTGCCTTTCCTCTTTTCTTCTTTTTGCTTTTTCTCTTTTGCTTTTGCTCTTTCCATTTCCTTTGCCTTTCCTCTTTTCTTCTTTTTGCTTTTCTCTTTTTCTTTTGCTCTTTTCCATTTCCTTTGCCTTTCCTCTTTTCTTCTTTTTGCTTTTGCTCTTTTTCTTTTGCTCTTCTCCATTTCCTTTGCCTTTCCTCTTTTCTTCTTTTTGCTTTTTCTTTTCTTTTCTCCATTTCCTTTGCCTTTCCTCTTTTCTTCTTTTTGCTCTTTTCTTTGCTCTTCTCCATTTCCTTTGCCTTTCCTCTTTTCTTCTTTTTGCTTTTTCTTTTGCTCTTCTCCATTTCCTTTGCCTTTCCTCTTTTCTTCTTTTTGCTTTTGCTCTTTTTCTTTTGCTCTTCTCCATTTCCTTTGCCTTTCCTCTTTTCTTCTTTTTGCTTTTGCTCTTTTTGCTTTTGCTCTTTTCCATTTCCTTTGCCTTTCCTCTTTTCTTCTTTTTGCTTTTGCTCTTTTTCTTTTGCTCTTCTCCATTTCCTTTGCCTTTCCTCTTTTCTTCTTTTTGCTTTTGCTCTTTTGCTTTTGCTCTTCTCCATTTCCTTTGCCTTTCCTCTTTTCTTCTTTTTGCTTTTTCTCTTTTTTTTCTTTTGCTCTTTTCCATTTCCTTTGCCTTTCCTCTTTTCTTCTTTTTGCTTTTTCTCTTTTTCTTTTTCTTTTGCTCTTTTCCATTTCCTTTGCCTTTCCTCTTTTCTTCTTTTTGCTTTTGCTCTTTTTCTTTTGCTCTTCTCCATTTCCTTTGCCTTTCCTCTTTTCTTCTTTTTGCTTTTGCTCTTTTGCTTTTGCTCTTTTCCATTTCCTTTGCCTTTCCTCTTTTCTTCTTTTTGCTTTTTCTCTTTTTCTTTTCTTTTGCTCTTTTCCATTTCCTTTGCCTTTCCTCTTTTCTTCTTTTTGCTTTTCTCTTTTTCTTTTCTTTTGCTCTTTTCCATTTCCTTTGCCTTTCCTCTTTTCTTCTTTTTGCTTTTTCTCTTTTTTTTCTTTTGCTCTTTTCCATTTCCTTTGCCTTTCCTCTTTTCTTCTTTTTGCTTTTTCTCTTTTTTTTCTTTTGCTCTTTCCATTTCCTTTGCCTTTCCTCTTTTCTTCTTTTTGCTTTTTCTCTTTTTTTTCTTTTGCTCTTTTCCATTTCCTTTTCCTTTCCTCTTTTCTTCTTTTTGCTTTTGCTCTTTTCTTTTTCTTTTGCTCTTTTCCTTTATCTTTCCTTTCCTCTTTTCTTCTTTTTGCTTTTTCTCTTTTTCTTTTTCTTTTGCTCTTTTCCATTTCCTTTGCCTTTCCTCTTTTCTTCTTTTTGCTTTTTCTCTTTTTCTTTTTCTTTTGCTCTTTTCCATTTCCTTTGCCTTTCCTCTTTTCTTCTTTTTGCTTTTTCTCTTTTTTTTTCTTTTGCTCTTTTCCATTTCCTTTGCCTTTCCTCTTTTCTTCTTTTTTCTTTTTCTCTTTTTTTCTTTTGCTCTTTTCCATTTCCTTTGCCTTTCCTCTTTTCTTCTTTTTGCTTTTTCTTTTTTTTTCTTTTGCTCTTTTCCATTTCCTTTGCCTTTCCTCTTTTCTTCTTTTTGCTTTTTCTCTTTTCTTTTCTTTTGCTCTTTTCCATTTCCTTTGCCTTTCCTCTTTTCTTCTTTTTGCTTTTGCTCTTTTGCTTTTGCTCTTCTCCATTTCCTTTGCCTTTCCTCTTTTCTTCTTTTTGCTTTTGCTCTTTTGCTTTTGCTCTTTTCCATTTCCTTTGCCTTTCCTCTTTTCTTCTTTTTGCTTTTCTCTTTTTCTTTTGCTCTTTTCCATTTCCTTTGCCTTTCCTCTTTTCTTCTTTTTGCTTTTTCTCTTTTTCTTTTGCTCTTTTCCATTTCCTTTGCCTTTCCTCTTTTCTTCTTTTTGCTTTTTCTCTTTTTCTTTTGCTCTTTTCCATTTCCTTTGCCTTTCCTCTTTTCTTCTTTTTGCTTTTGCTCTTTTTCTTTTGCTCTTTTCCATTTCCTTTGCCTTTCCTCTTTTCTTCTTTTTGCTTTTTCTTTTTCTTTTGCTCTTTTCCATTTCCTTTGCCTTTCCTCTTTTCTTCTTTTTGCTTTTTCTTTTTCTTTTGCTCTTTTCCATTTCCTTTGCCTTTCCTCTTTTCTTCTTTTTGCTTTTGCTCTTTTGCTTTTGCTCTTCTCCATTTCCTTTGCCTTTCCTCTTTTCTTCTTTTGCTTTTGCTTTTTCTTGCTCTTTCCATTTCCTTTGCCTTTCCTCTTTTCTTCTTTTTGCTTTTGCTCTTTTCTTTGCTCTTTCCATTTCCTTTGCCTTTCCTCTTTTCTTCTTTTTGCTTTTGCTCTTTTGCTTTTGCTCTTCTCCATTTCCTTTGCCTTTCCTCTTTTCTTCTTTTTGCTTTTGCTCTTTTGCTTTTGCTCTTCTCCATTTCCTTTGCCTTTCCTCTTTTCTTCTTTTTGCTTTTGCTCTTTTGCTTTTGCTCTTCTCCATTTCCTTTGCCTTTCCTCTTTTCTTCTTTTTGCTTTTGCTCTTTTGCTTTTGCTCTTCTCCATTTCCTTTGCCTTTCCTCTTTTCTTCTTTTTGCTTTTGCTCTTTTGCTTTTGCTCTTCTCCATTTCCTTTGCCTTTCCTCTTTTCTTCTTTTTGCTTTTGCTCTTTTGCTTTTGCTCTTCTCCATTTCCTTTGCCTTTCCTCTTTTCTTCTTTTTGCTTTTGCTCTTTTGCTTTTGCTCTTCTCCATTTCCTTTGCCTTTCCTCTTTTCTTCTTTTTGCTTTTGCTCTTTTTCTTTTGCTCTTCTCCATTTCCTTTGCCTTTCCTCTTTTCTTCTTTTTGCTTTTGCTCTTTTTCTTTTGCTCTTTTCCATTTCCTTTGCCTTTCCTCTTTTCTTCTTTTTGCTTTTGCTCTTTTGCTTTTGCTCTTTTCCATTTCCTTTGCCTTTCCTCTTTTCTTCTTTTTGCTTTTTCTCTTTTTTTTCTTTTGCTCTTTTCCATTTCCTTTGCCTTTCCTCTTTTCTTCTTTTTGCTTTTTCTCTTTTTCTTTTTCTTTTGCTCTTTTCCATTTCCTTTGCCTTTCCTCTTTTCTTCTTTTTGCTTTTTCTCTTCTTTTTCTTTTGCTCTTTTCCATTTCCTTTGCCTTTCCTCTTTTCTTCTTTTTGCTTTTTCTCTTTTTCTTTTGCTCTTTTCCATTTCCTTTGCCTTTCCTCTTTTCTTCTTTTTGCTTTTTCTCTTTTTCTTTTCTTTTGCTCTTTTCCTTTTCCTTTGCCTTTCCTCTTTTCTTCTTTTTGCTTTTGCTCTTTTTCTTTTCCTCTTTTCCTTTTCCTTTTCCTTTCCTCTTTTCTTCTTTTTGCTTTTTCTCTTTTTCTTTTTCTTTTGCTCTTTTCCATTTCCTTTGCCTTTCCTCTTTTCTTCTTTTTGCTTTTTCTCTTTTTCTTTTTCTTTTGCTCTTTTCCTTTTATCTTTTCCATTCCTCTTTTCTTCTTTTTGCTTTTTCTCTTTTTCTTTTTCTTTTGCTCTTTTCCATTTCCTTTGCCTTTCCTCTTTTCTTCTTTTTGCTTTTGCTCTTTTTCTTTTGCTCTTCTCCATTTCCTTTGCCTTTCCTCTTTTCTTCTTTTTCCTTTTGCTCTTTTTCTTTTGCTCTTCTCCATTTCCTTTGCCTTTCCTCTTTTCTTCTTTTTGCTTTTGCTCTTTTTCTTTTGCTCTTCTCCATTTCCTTTGCCTTTCCTCTTTTCTTCTTTTTGCTTTTGCTCTTTTTCTTTTTCTTTTGCTCTTTTCCATTTCCTTTTCTTCCTCTTTTCTTCTTTTTGCTTTTTCTCTTTTCTTTTGCTCTTTTCCATTTCCTTTGCCTTTCCTCTTTTCTTCTTTTTGCTTTTCTCTTTTTCTTTTGCTCTTTTCCATTTCCTTTGCCTTTCCTCTTTTCTTCTTTTTGCTTTTCTCTTTTTTTTCTTTTGCTCTTTTCCATTTCCTTTGCCTTTCCTCTTTTCTTCTTTTTGCTTTTTCTTTTTCTTTTTCTTTTGCTCTTTTCCATTTCCTTTGCCTTTCCTCTTTTCTTCTTTTTGCTTTTTCTTTTCTTTTGCTCTTTTCCATTTCCTTTGCCTTTCCTCTTTTCTTCTTTTTGCTTTTCTCTTTTTCTTTTGCTCTTTTCCATTTCCTTTGCCTTTCCTCTTTTCTTCTTTTTGCTTTTGCTCTTTTTGCTTTTGCTCTTCTCCATTTCCTTTGCCTTTCCTCTTTTCTTCTTTTTTGCTTTTGCTCTTTCCATTTCCTTTGCCTTTCTCTTTTCTTCTTTTTGCTTTTGCTCTTTCTCTCTTTCCTTTGCCTTTTCTCTTTTCTTCTTTTTGCTTTTGCTCTTTCTCCATTTCCTTTGCCTTTCCTCTTTTCTTCTTTTTGCTTTTTCTTTTTCTTTTGCTCTTTTCCATTTCCTTTGCCTTTCCTCTTTTCTTCTTTTTGCTTTTGCTCTTTTTCTTTTGCTCTTTTCCATTTCCTTTGCCTTTCCTCTTTTCTTCTTTTTGCTTTTTCTTTTTCTTTTGCTCTTTTCCATTTCCTTTGCCTTTCCTCTTTTCTTCTTTTTGCTTTTGCTCTTTTTCTTTTGCTCTTTTCCATTTCCCTTGCCTTTCCTCTTTTCTTCTTTTTGCTTTTGGTCTTTTGCTTTTGCTCTTCTCCATTTCCTTTGCCTTTCCTCTTTTCTTCTTTTTGCTTTTGCTCTTTTCTCTTCATTTCCTTTGCCTTTCCTCTTTTCTTCTTTTTGCTTTTGCTCTTCTTCCATTTCCTTTGCCTTTCCTCTTTTCTTCTTTTTGCTTTGCTCTTTTGCTTTTGCTCTTCTCCATTTCCTTTGCCTTTCCTCTTTTCTTCTTTTTGCTTTCGCTCTTTTGCTTTTGCTCTTCTCCATTTCCTTTGCCTTTCCTCTTTTCTTCTTTTGGCTTTCGCTCTTTTGCTTTTGCTCTTCTCATTTCCTTTGCCTTTCCTCTTTTCTTCTTTTGGCTTTCGCTCTTTTGCTTTTGCTCTTCTCCATTTCCTTTGCCTTTCCTCTTTTCTTCTTTTTGCTTTTGCTCTTTTGCTTTTGCTCTTCTCCATTTCCTTTGCCTTTCCTCTTTACTTCTTTTTGCTTTCGCTCTTTTGCTTTTGCTCTTCTCCATTTCCTTTGCCTTTCCTCTTTTCTTCTTTTTGCTTTCGCTCTTTTGCTTTTGCTCTTCTCCATTTCCTTTGCCTTTCCTCTTTTCTTCTTTTTGCTTTTGCTCTTTTGCTTTTGCTCTTCTCCATTTCCTTTGTCCTTTCCTCTTTTCTTCTTTTTGCTTTTGCTCTTTTTCTTTTGCTCTTCTCCATTTCCTTTGCCTTTCCTCTTTTCTTCTTTTTGCTTTTGCTCTTTTGCTTTTGCTCTTCTCCATTTCCTTTCCTTTCCTCTTTTCTTCTTTTTGCTTTTTCTCTTTTTTTTCTTTTGCTCTTTTCCATTTCCTTTGCCTTTCCTCTTTTCTTCTTTTTGCTTTTTCTCTTTTCTTTTTCTTTTGCTCTTTTCCTTTTTCTTTTCCATTCCTCTTTTCTTCTTTTTGCTTTTTCTCTTTTCTTTTTCTTTTGCTCTTTTCCTTTTCCTTTTCCTTTCCTCTTTTCTTCTTTTTGCTTTTTCTCTTTTTCTTTTGCTCTTTTCCATTTCCTTTTCCTTTCCTCTTTTCTTCTTTTTGCTTTTTCTCTTTTTCTTTTTCTTTTGCTCTTTTCCTTTTATCTTTTCCATTCCTCTTTTCTTCTTTTTGCTTTTTCTCTTTTTCTTTTGCTCTTTTCCTTTTATCTTTTCCATTCCTCTTTTCTTCTTTTTGCTTTTTCTCTTTTTCTTTTTCTTTTGCTCTTTTCCTTTTATCTTTTCCATTCCTCTTTTCTTCTTTTTGCTTTTTCTCTTTTTCTTTTTCTTTTGCTCTTTTCCTTTTCTCTTTTCCTTTCCTCTTTTCTTCTTTTTGCTTTTTCTCTTTTTCTTTTTCTTTTGCTCTTTTCCATTTCCTTTGCCTTTCCTCTTTTCTTCTTTTTGCTTTTGCTCTTTTTCTTTTGCTCTTCTCCATTTCCTTTGCCTTTCCTCTTTTCTTCTTTTTGCTTTTGCTCTTTTTCTTTTGCTCTTCTCCATTTCCTTTGCCTTTCCTCTTTTCTTCTTTTTGCTTTTGCTCTTTTGCTTTTGCTCTTCTCCATTTCCTTTGCCTTTCCTCTTTTCTTCTTTTTTCTTTTGCTCTTTTTCTTTTTCTTTTGCTCTTTTCCATTCCTCTTTTCTTCTTTTTGCTTTTTCTATTTTTCTTTTCCTTTTGCTCTTTTCCATTTCCTTTGCCTTTCCTCTTTTCTTCTTTTTTCTTTTTCTTTTTCTTTTGCTCTTTTCCATTTCCTTTGCCTTTCTTCTTTTCTTCTTTTTGCTTTTTCTTTTTTTCTTTTTCTCTTTTCCATTTCCTTTTCCTTTACTCTTTTCTTCTTTTAGCTTTTTCTTTTTCTTTTTCTTTTGCTCTTTTCCATTTCCTTTGCCTTTCCTCTTTTCTTCTTTTTGCTTTTTCTTTTGCTCTTTTCCATTTCCTTTGCCTTTCCTCTTTTCTTCTTTTTGCTTTTTCTTTTTCTTTTGCTCTTTTCCATTTCCTTGCCTTTCCTCTTTTCTTCTTTTTGCTTTTGCTCTTTTGCTTTTGCTCTTCTCCATTTCCTTTGCCTTTCCTCTTTTCTTCTTTTTGCTTTTGCTCTTTTGCTTTTGCTCTTCTCCATTTCCTTTGCCTTTCCTCTTTTCTTCTTTTGCTTTGCTCTTTTGCTTTTGCTCTTCTCCATTTCCTTTGCCTTTCCTCTTTTCTTCTTTTTTGCTTTTTCTTTTGCTCTTCTCCATTTCCTTTGCCTTTCCTCTTTTCTTCTTTTTGCTTTTGCTCTTTTGCTTTTGCTCTTCTCCATTTCCTTTGCCTTTCCTCTTTTCTTCTTTTTGCTTTTGCTCTTTTGCTTTTGCTCTTCTCCATTTCCTTTGCCTTTCCTCTTTTCTTCTTTTTGCTTTTGCTCTTTTGCTTTTGCTCTTCTCCATTTCCTTTGCCTTTCCTCTTTTCTTCTTTTTGCTTTTGCTCTTTTGCTTTTGCTCTTCTCCATTTCCTTTGCCTTTCCTCTTTTCTTCTTTTTGCTTTTTCTCTTTTTCTTTTGCTCTTTTCCATTTCCTTTGCCTTTCCTCTTTTCTTCTTTTTGCTTTTTCTCTTTTTCTTTTTCTTTTGCTCTTTTCCATTTCCTTTGCCTTTCCTCTTTTCTTCTTTTTGCTTTTTCTCTTTTTCTTTTGCTCTTCTCCATTTCCTTTGCCTTTCCTCTTTTCTTCATTTTGCTTTTGCTCTTTTGCTTTTGCTCTTCTCCATTTCCTTTGCCTTTCCTCTTTTCTTCTTTTTGCTTTTTCTCTTTTTCTTTTTCTTTTGCTCTTTTCCATTTCCTTTGCCTTTCCTCTTTTCTTCTTTTTTCTTTTTCTCTTTTTCTTTTTCTTTTGCTCTTTTCCATTTCCTTTGCCTTTCCTCTTTTCTTCTTTTTCTTTTTCTCTTTTTCTTTTTCTTTTGCTCTTTTCCATTTCCTTTGCCTTTCCTCTTTTCTTCTTTTTGCTTTTTCTCTTTTTTTTTCTTTTGCTCTTCTCCGTTTCCTTTGCCTTTCCACTTTTCTTCTTTTTGCTTTTGCTCTTTTTTTTATTTTGCTCTTCTCCGTTTCCTTTTCCTTTCCTCTTTTCTTCTTTTTGCTTTTGCTCTTTTTCTTTTTCTTTTGCTCTTTTCCTTTATCCTTTCCATTCCTCTTTTCTTCTTTTTGCTTTTTCTCTTTTTCTTTTTCTTTTGCTCTTTTCCATTTCCTTTTCCTTTCCTCTTTTCTTCTTTTTGCTTTTTCTCTTTTTCTTTTCTTTTGCTCTTTTCCATTTCCTTTGCCTTTCCTCTTTTCTTCTTTTTGCTTTTTCTCTTTTTCTTTTCTTTTGCTCTTTTCCATTTCCTTTGCCTTTCCTCTTTTCTTCTTTTTGCTTTTTCTCTTTTTTTTCTTTTGCTCTTTTCCGTTTCCTTTTCCTTTCCTCTTTTGTTCTTTTTTCTTTTTCTCTTTTTTTTCTTTTGCTCTTTTCCATTTCCTTTGCCTTTCCTCTTTTCTTCTTTTTGCTTTTCTCTTTTTCTTTTTCTTTTGCTCTTTTCCGTTTCCTTTGCCTTTCCTCTTTTCTTCTTTTTGCTTTTGCTCTTTTTTCTTTTGCTCTTCTCCATTTCCTTTGCCTTTCCTCTTTTCTTCTTTTTGCTTTTGCTCTTTTTCTTTTGCTCTTTTCCATTTCCTTTGCCTTTCCTCTTTTCTTCTTTTTGCTTTTCTCTTTTTCTTTTGCTCTTTTCCATTTCCTTTGCCTTTCCTCTTTTCTTCTTTTTGCTTTTCTCTTTTTCTTTTGCTCTTTTCCATTTCCTTTGCCTTTCCTCTTTTCTTCTTTTTGCTTTTTCTCTTTTCTTTGCTCTTTTCCATTTCCTTTGCCTTTCCTCTTTTCTTCTTTTTGCTTTTGCTCTTTTTCTTTGCTCTTTTCCATTTCCTTTGCCTTTCCTCTTTTCTTCTTTTTGCTTTTTCTTTTTCTTTTGCTCTTTTCCATTTCCTTTGCCTTTCCTCTTTTCTTCTTTTGCTTTTCTCTTTTTCTTTTGCTCTTTTCCATTTCCTTTCCTTTCCTCTTTTCTTCTTTTTGCTTTTTCTTTTTCTTTTGCTCTTTTCCATTTCCTTTGCCTTTCCTCTTTTCTTCTTTTTGCTTTTTCTTTTTCTTTTGCTCTTTTCCATTTCCTTTGCCTTTCCTCTTTTCTTCTTTTTGCTTTTGCTCTTTTGCTTTTGCTCTTCTCCATTTCCTTTGCCTTTCCTCTTTTCTTCTTTTTGCTTTTCTTTTGCTTTTGCTCTTCTCCATTTCCTTTGCCTTTCCTCTTTTCTTCTTTTTGCTTTTGCTCTTCTCCATTTCCTTTGCCTTTCCTCTTTTCTTCTTCTTTGCTCTTTGCTTTTCTTTCTCCATTTCCTTTGCCTTTCCTCTTTTCTTCTTTTTGCTTTTGCTCTTTTGCTTTTGCTCTTCTCCATTTCCTTTGCCTTTCCTCTTTTCTTCTTTTTGCTTTCGCTCTTTTGCTTTTGCTCTTCTCCATTTCCTTTGCCTTTCCTCTTTTCTTCTTTTTGCTTTTGCTCTTTTGCTTTTGCTCTTCTCCATTTCCTTTGCCTTTCCTCTTTTCTTCTTTTTGCTTTTGCTCTTTTGCTTTTGCTCTTCTCCATTTCCTTTGCCTTTCCTCTTTTCTTCTTTTTGCTTTCGCTCTTTTGCTTTTGCTCTTCTCCATTTCCTTTGCCTTTCCTCTTTTCTTCTTTTTGCTTTCGCTCTTTTGCTTTTGCTCTTCTCCATTTCCTTTGCCTTTCCTCTTTTCTTCTTTTTGCTTTCGCTCTTTTGCTTTTGCTCTTCTCCATTTCCTTTGTTTTTCCTCTTTTCTTCTTTTTGCTTTTGCTCTTTTGTTTTTGCTCTTCTCCATTTCCTTTGCCTTTCCTCTTTTCTTCTTTTTGCTTTTGCTCTTTTGCTTTTGCTCTTCTCCATTTCCTTTCCCTTTCCTCTTTTCTTCTTTTTGCTTTTTCTCTTTTTTTTCTTTTGCTCTTTTCCACTTCCTTTGCCTTTCCTCTTTTCTTCTTTTTGCTTTTTCTCTTTTTCTTTTGCTCTTTTCCTTTCTTTTCCTTTCCTCTTTTCTTCTTTTTCTTTTCTCTTTTCTTTTTCTTTTGCTTTTCCTTCTCTTTCTTCTTTTTCTTTTTGCTTTTTCTTTTTCTTTTGCTCTTTTCCATGTCCCTTTCCTTACCTCTTTTCTTCTTTTTGCTTTTTCTCTTTTTCTTTTGATTTTTTCCTTTTATCTTTTCCATTCCTCTTTTCTTCTTTTTGCTTTTTCTCTTTTTCTTTTTCTTTTGCTCTTTTCCTTTTATCTTTTCCATTCCTCTTTTCTTCTTTTTGCTTTTTCTCTTTTTCATTTGCTCTTTTCCTTTTATCTTTTCCATTCCTCTTTTCTTCTTTTTGCTTTTTCTCTTTTTCTTTTTCTTTTGCTCTTTTCCTTTTATCTTTTCCATTCCTCTTTTCTTCTTTTTGCTTTTTCTATTTTTCTTTTTCTTTTGCTCTTTTCCTTTTATCTTTTCCATTCCTCTTTTCTTGTTTTTGCTTTTTCTCTTTTTCTTTTTCTTTTGCTCTTTTCCATTTCCTTTTCCTTTCCTCTTTTCTTCTTTTTGCTTTTGCTCTTTTCCTTTTGCTCTTCTCCATTTCCTTTGCCTTTCCTCTTTTCTTCTTTTTGCTTTTGCTCTTTTGCTTTTGCTCTTCTCCATTTCCTTTGCCTTTCCTCTTTTCTTCTTTTTGCTTTTGCTCTTTTGCTTTTGCTCTTCTCCATTTCCTTTGCCTTTCCTCTTTTCTTCTTTTTGCTTTTGCTCTTTTTCTTTTTCTTTTGCTCTTTTCCATTCCTCTTTTCTTCTTTTTGCTTTTTCTTTTTCTTTTCTTTTGCTCTTTTCCATTTCCTTTGCCTTTCCTCTTTTCTTCTTTTTTCTCTTTTTTTTCTTTTGCTCTTTTCCATTTCCATTGCCTTTCCTCTTTTCTTCTTTTTTCTTTTTCTTTTTTTTTCTTTTGCCCTTTTCCATTTCCTTTGCCTTTCCTCTTTTCTTCTTTTTGCTTTTTCTTTTTTCTTTTTCTTTTGCTCTTTTCCATTTCCTTTGCCTTTCCTCTTTTCTTCTTTTTGCTTTTTCTTTTGCTCTTTTCCATTTCCTTTGCCTTTCCTCTTTTCTTCTTTTTGCTTTTTCTTTTTCTTTTGCTCTTTTCCATTTCCCTTGCCTTTCCTCTTTTCTTCTTTTTGCTTTTGCTCTTTTGCTTTTGCTCTTCTCCATTTCCCTTGCCTTTCCTCTTTTCTTCTTTTTGCTTTTGCTCTTTCTCCATTTCCTTTGCCTTTCCTCTTTTCTTCTTTTTGCTTTTGCTCTTTCTCCATTTCCTTTGCCTTTCCTCTTTTCTTCTTTTTGCTTTTGCTCTTCTCCATTTCCTTTGCCTTTCCTCTTTTCTTCTTTTTGCTTTTGCTCTTTTGCTTTTGCTCTTCTCCATTTCCTTTGCCTTTCCTCTTTTCTTCTTTTTGCTTTTGCTCTTTTTCTTTTGCTCTTTTCCGTTTCCTTTGCCTTTCCTCTTTTCTTCTTTTTGCTTTTGCTCTTTTGCTTTTGCTCTTTTCCATTTCCTTTGCCTTTCCTCTTTTCTTCTTTTTGCTTTTGCTCTTTTGCTTTTGCTCTTTTCCTTTTCCTTTGCCTTTCCTCTTTTCTTCTTTTTGCTTTTGCTCTTTTGCTTTTGCTCTTTTCCATTTCCTTTGCCTTTCCTCTTTTCTTCTTTTTGCTTTTCTCTTTTTCTTTTTCTTTTGCTCTTTTCCATTTCCTTTGCCTTTCCTCTTTTCTTCTTTTTGCTTTTTCTCTTTTCTTTTCTTTTGCTCTTTTCCATTTCCTTTGCCTTTCCTCTTTTCTTCTTTTTGCTTTTGCTCTTTTTCTTTTGCTCTTCTCCATTTCCTTTGCCTTTCCTCTTTTCTTCTTTTTGCTTTTCTCTTTTCTTTTGCTTTTGCTCTTTTCCATTTCCTTTGCCTTTCCTCTTTTCTTCTTTTTGCTTTTGCTCTTTTTCTTTTGCTCTTCTCCATTTCCTTTGCCTTTCCTCTTTTCTTCTTTTTGCTTTTGCTCTTTTGCTTTTGCTCTTCTCCATTTCCTTTGCCTTTCCTCTTTTCTTCTTTTTGCTTTTGCTCTTTTTCTTTTGCTCTTCTCCATTTCCTTTGCCTTTCCTCTTTTCTTCTTTTTGCTTTTGCTCTTTTTCTTTTGCTCTTTTCCATTTCCTTTGCCTTTCCTCTTTTCTTCTTTTTGCTTTTGCTCTTTTTCTTTTGCTCTTTTCCATTTCCTTTGCCTTTCCTCTTTTCTTCTTTTTGCTTTTTCTTTTTCTTTTGCTCTTTCCATTTCCTTTGCCTTTCCTCTTTTCTTCTTTTTGCTTTTGCTCTTTTGCTTTTGCTCTTCTCCATTTCCTTTGCCTTTCCTCTTTTCTTCTTTTTGCTTTTGCTCTTTTGCTTTTGCTCTTTTCCATTTCCTTTGCCTTTCCTCTTTTCTTCTTTTTGCTTTTGCTCTTTTCTTTTGCTCTTCTCCATTTCCTTTGCCTTTCCTCTTTTCTTCTTTTTGCTTTTGCTCTTTTTCTTTTGCTCTTTCCATTTCCTTTGCCTTTCCTCTTTTCTTCTTTTTGCTTTTGCTCTTTTTCTTTTGCTCTTCTCCATTTCCTTTGCCTTTCCTCTTTTCTTCTTTTTGCTTTTCTCTTTTCTTTTCTTTTGCTCTTCTCCATTTCCTTTGCCTTTCCTCTTTTCTTCTTTTTGCTTTTGCTCTTTTGCTTTTGCTCTTCTCCATTTCCTTTGCCTTTCCTCTTTTCTTCTTTTTGCTTTTGCTCTTTTGCTTTTGCTCTTCTCCATTTCCTTTGCCTTTCCTCTTTTCTTCTTTTTGCTTTTGCTCTTTTTCTTTTGCTCTTTTCCATTTCCTTTGCCTTTCCTCTTTTCTTCTTTTTGCTTTTTCTCTTTCTTTTTCTTTTGCTCTTTTCCATTTCCTTTGCCTTTCCTCTTTTCTTCTTTTTGCTTTTGCTCTTTTTCTTTTGCTCTTCTCCATTTCCTTTGCCTTTCCTCTTTTCTTCTTTTTGCTTTTGCTCTTTTTCTTTTGCTCTTTTCCATTTCCTTTGCCTTTCCTCTTTTCTTCTTTTTGCTTTTCTCTTTTCTTTTCTTTTGCTCTTTTCCATTTCCTTTGCCTTTCCTCTTTTCTTCTTTTTGCTTTTGCTCTTTTCTTTTCTTTTGCTCTTCTCCATTTCCTTTGCCTTTCCTCTTTTCTTCTTTTTGCTTTTGCTCTTTTGCTTTTGCTCTTCTCCATTTCCTTTGCCTTTCCTCTTTTCTTCTTTTTGCTTTTCGCTCTTTTGCTTTTGCTCTTCTCCATTTCCTTTGCCTTTCCTCTTTTCTTCTTTTTGCTTTTCGCTCTTTTGCTTTTGCTCTTCTCCATTTCCTTTGCCTTTCCTCTTTTCTTCTTTTTGCTTTCGCTCTTTTGCTTTTGCTCTTCTCCATTTCCTTTGCCTTTCCTCTTTTCTTCTTTTTGCTTTCGCTCTTTTGCTTTTGCTCTTCTCCATTTCCTTTGCCTTTCCTCTTTTCTTCTTTTTGCTTTTGCTCTTTTGCTTTTGCTCTTCTCCATTTCCTTTGCCTTTCCTCTTTTCTTCTTTTGCTTTGCTCTTTTGCTTTTGCTCTTCTCCATTTCCTTTGCCTTTCCTCTTTTCTTCTTTTTGCTTTGCTCTTTTGCTTTTGCTCTTCTCCATTTCCTTTGCCTTTCCTCTTTTCTTCTTTTTGCTTTCGCTCTTTTGCTTTTGCTCTTCTCCATTTCCTTTGCCTTTCCTCTTTTCTTCTTTTTGCTTTCGCTCTTTTGCTTTTGCTCTTCTCCATTTCCTTTGCCTTTCCTCTTTTCTTCTTTTTGCTTTTGCTCTTTTGCTTTTGCTCTTCTCCGTTTCCTTTGCCTTTCCTCTTTTCTTCTTTTTGCTTTTGCTCTTTTGCTTTTGCTCTTCTCCGTTTCCTTTGCCTTTCCTCTTTTCTTCTTTTTGCTTTTGCTCTTTTTCTTTTGCTCTTCTCCGTTTCCTTTGCCTTTCCTCTTTTCTTCTTTTTGCTTTTGCTCTTTTCTTTTCTTTTGCTCTTCTCCGTTTCCTTTGCCTTTCCTCTTTTCTTCTTTTTGCTTTTGCTCTTTTCTTTTCTTTTGCTCTTCTCCGTTTCCTTTGCCTTTCCTCTTTTCTTCTTTTTGCTTTTGCTCTTTTTTCTTTTGCTCTTCTCCGTTTCCTTTGCCTTTCCTCTTTTCTTCTTTTTGCTTTTGCTCTTTTCTTTTCTTTTGCTCTTCTCCGTTTCCTTTGCCTTTCCTCTTTTCTTCTTTTTGCTTTTGCTCTTTTTCTTTTGCTCTTCTCCGTTTCCTTTGCCTTTCCTCTTTTCTTCTTTTTGCTTTTGCTCTTTTTCTTTTGCTCTTCTCCGTTTCCTTTGCCTTTCCTCTTTTCTTCTTTTGCTTTGCTCTTTTTCTTTTTCTTTTGCTCTTCTCCGTTTCCTTTGCCTTTCCTCTTTTCTTCTTTTTGCTTTTGCTCTTTTTCTTTTCTTTTGCTCTTCTCCGTTTCCTTTGCCTTTCCTCTTTTCTTCTTTTTGCTTTTGCTCTTTTGCTTTTGCTCTTCTCCGTTTCCTTTGCCTTTCCTCTTTTCTTCTTTTTGCTTTTGCTCTTTTTGCTTTTGCTCTTCTCCGTTTCCTTTGCCTTTCCTCTTTTCTTCTTTTTGCTTTTGCTCTTTTGCTTTTCTTTTGCTCTTCTCCGTTTCCTTTGCCTTTCCTCTTTTCTTCTTTTTGCTTTTGCTCTTTTCTTTTGCTTTTGCTCTTTCTCCGTTTCCTTTGCCTTTCCTCTTTTCTTCTTTTTGCTTTTGCTCTTTTCTTTTTGCTTTTGCTCTTTTCCGTTTCCTTTGCCTTTCCTCTTTTCTTCTTTTTGCTTTTGCTCTTTTGCTTTTCTTTTGCTCTTTTCCATTTCCTTTGCCTTTCCTCTTTTCTTCTTTTTGCTTTTGCTCTTTTTTTTCTTTTGCTCTTTTCCGTTTCCTTTGCCTTTCCTCTTTTCTTCTTTTTGCTTTTGCTCTTTTGCTTTTTCTTTTGCTCTTTTCCTTTGCCTTTCCTCTTTTCTTCTTTTTGCTTTTGCTCTTTTGCTTTTTCTTTGCTCTTCTCCGTTTCCTTTGCCTTTCCTCTTTTCTTCTTTTTGCTTTTGCTCTTTTTGCTTTTGCTCTTCTCCGTTTCCTTTGCCTTTCCTCTTTTCTTCTTTTTGCTTTTGCTCTTTTTCTTTTGCTCTTCTCCGTTTCCTTTGCCTTTCCTCTTTTCTTCTTTTTGCTTTTGCTCTTTTGCTTTTGCTCTTTTCCGTTTCCTTTGCCTTTCCTCTTTTCTTCTTTTTGCTTTTGCTCTTTTGCTTTTGCTCTTCTCCGTTTCCTTTGCCTTTCCTCTTTTCTTCTTTTTGCTTTTGCTCTTTTGCTTTTGCTCTTCTCCGTTTCCTTTGCCTTTCCTCTTTTCTTCTTTTTGCTTTTGCTCTTTTGCTTTTCTTTTGCTCTTCTCCGTTTCCTTTGCCTTTCCTCTTTTCTTCTTTTTGCTTTCTGCTCTTTTGCTTTTGCTCTTCTCCGTTTCCTTTGCCTTTCCTCTTTTCTTCTTTTTGCTTTTGCTCTTTTGCTTTTTCTTTTTCTCTTCTCCGTTTCCTTTGCCTTTCCTCTTTTCTTCTTTTTGCTTTTGCTCTTTTTCTTTTGCTCTTCTCCGTTTCCTTTGCCTTTCCTCTTTTCTTCTTTTTGCTTTTGCTCTTTTGCTTTTGCTCTTCTCCGTTTCCTTTGCCTTTCCTCTTTTCTTCTTTTTGCTTTTGCTCTTTTTGCTTTTGCTCTTCTCCGTTTCCTTTGCCTTTCCTCTTTTCTTCTTTTTGCTTTTGCTCTTTTGCTTTTGCTCTTCTCCGTTTCCTTTGCCTTTCCTCTTTTCTTCTTTTTGCTTTCGCTCTTTTGCTTTTGCTTTTGCTCTTCTCCGTTTCCTTTGCCTTTCCTCTTTTCTTCTTTTTGCTTTTGCTCTTTTGCTTTTGCTCTTCTCCGTTTCCTTTGCCTTTCCTCTTTTCTTCTTTTTGCTTTTGCTCTTTTGCTTTTGCTCTTCTCCGTTTCCTTTGCCTTTCCTCTTTTCTTCTTTTTGCTTTTGCTCTTTTGCTTTTCTTTTGCTCTTTTCCGTTTCCTTTGCCTTTCCTCTTTTCTTCTTTTTGCTTTTGCTCTTTTGCTTTTTCTTTTGCTCTTTTCCGTTTCCTTTGCCTTTCCTCTTTTCTTCTTTTTGCTTTTGCTCTTTTGCTTTTGCTTTTGCTCTTCTCCGTTTCCTTTGCCTTTCCTCTTTTCTTCTTTTTGCTTTTGCTCTTTTTGCTTTTGCTCTTCTCCGTTTCCTTTGCCTTTCCTCTTTTCTTCTTTTTGCTTTTGCTCTTTCTTTTGCTTTTGCTCTTCTCCGTTTCCTTTGCCTTTCCTCTTTTCTTCTTTTTGCTTTCGCTCTTTTGCTTTTCTTTTGCTCTTCTCCGTTTCCTTTGCCTTTCCTCTTTTCTTCTTTTTGCTTTCGCTCTTTTGCTTTTCTTTTGCTCTTCTCCGTTTCCTTTGCCTTTCCTCTTTTCTTCTTTTTGCTTTCGCTCTTTTGCTTTTTCTTTTGCTCTTCTCCGTTTCCTTTGCCTTTCCTCTTTTCTTCTTTTTGCTTTTGCTCTTTTCTTTTGCTTTTGCTCTTCTCCGTTTCCTTTGCCTTTCCTCTTTTCTTCTTTTTGCTTTTGCTCTTTTGCTTTTTTTGCTCTTCTCCGTTTCCTTTGCCTTTCCTCTTTTCTTCTTTTTGCTTTTGCTCTTTTGCTTTTTTTGCTCTTCTCCGTTTCCTTTGCCTTTCCTCTTTTCTTCTTTTTGCTTTTGCTCTTTTGCTTTTTTTTGCTCTTCTCCGTTTCCTTTGCCTTTCCTCTTTTCTTCTTTTTGCTTTTGCTCTTTTTGCTTTTGCTCTTCTCCGTTTCCTTTGCCTTTCCTCTTTTCTTCTTTTTGCTTTTGCTCTTTTGCTTTTCTTTTGCTCTTCTCCGTTTCCTTTGCCTTTCCTCTTTTCTTCTTTTTGCTTTTGCTCTTTTTTGCTTTTGCTCTTCTCCGTTTCCTTTGCCTTTCCTCTTTTCTTCTTTTTGCTTTTGCTCTTTTGCTTTTGCTTTTGCTCTTCTCCGTTTCCTTTGCCTTTCCTCTTTTCTTCTTTTTGCTTTTGCTCTTTTGCTTTTGCTCTTCTCCGTTTCCTTTGCCTTTCCTCTTTTCTTCTTTTTGCTTTTGCTCTTTTGCTTTTGCTCTTCTCCGTTTCCTTTGCCTTTCCTCTTTTCTTCTTTTTGCTTTTGCTCTTTTGCTTTTCTTTTGCTCTTCTCCGTTTCCTTTGCCTTTCCTCTTTTCTTCTTTTTGCTTTTGCTCTTTTGCTTTTGCTCTTTCTCCGTTTCCTTTGCCTTTCCTCTTTTCTTCTTTTTGCTTTTGCTCTTTTGCTTTTGCTTTTGCTCTTCTCCGTTTCCTTTGCCTTTCCTCTTTTCTTCTTTTTGCTTTTGCTCTTTTGCTTTTGCTTTTGCTCTTCTCCGTTTCCTTTGCCTTTCCTCTTTTCTTCTTTTTGCTTTTGCTCTTTTGCTTTTGCTTTTGCTCTTCTCCGTTTCCTTTGCCTTTCCTCTTTTCTTCTTTTTGCTTTTGCTCTTTTGCTTTGCTTTTGCTCTTCTCCGTTTCCTTTGCCTTTCCTCTTTTCTTCTTTTTGCTTTCGCTCTTTTGCTTTTGCTCTTCTCCGTTTCCTTTGCCTTTCCTCTTTTCTTCTTTTTGCTTTGCTCTTTTGCTTTTGCTTTTGCTCTTCTCCGTTTCCTTTGCCTTTCCTCTTTTCTTCTTTTTGCTTTCGCTCTTTTGCTTTTGCTTTTGCTCTTCTCCGTTTCCTTTGCCTTTCCTCTTTTCTTCTTTTTGCTTTTGCTCTTTTGCTTTTGCTTTTGCTCTTCTCCGTTTCCTTTGCCTTTCCTCTTTTCTTCTTTTTGCTTTCGCTCTTTTGCTTTTGCTCTTCTCCGTTTCCTTTGCCTTTCCTCTTTTCTTCTTTTTGCTTTCGCTCTTTTGCTTTTGCTCTTTTCCGTTTCCTTTGCCTTTCCTCTTTTCTTCTTTTTGCTTTCGCTCTTTTGCTTTTGCTTTTGCTCTTCTCCGTTTCCTTTGCCTTTCCTCTTTTCTTCTTTTTGCTTTTGCTCTTTTGCTTTTGCTTTTGCTCTTCTCCGTTTCCTTTGCCTTTCCTCTTTTCTTCTTTTTGCTTTCGCTCTTTCGCTTTTGCTTTTGCTCTTCTCCGTTTCCTTTGCCTTTCCTCTTTTCTTCTTTTTGCTTTCGCTCTTTCGCTTTTGCTTTTGCTCTTCTCCGTTTCCTTTGCCTTTCCTCTTTTCTTTTTGCTTTCGCTCTTTTGCTTTTCTTTTGCTCTTCTCCGTTTCCTTTGCCTTTCCTCTTTTCTTCTTTTTGCTTTTGCTCTTTTGCTTTTGCTTTTGCTCTTCTCCGTTTCCTTTGCCTTTCCTCTTTTCTTCTTTTTGCTTTTGCTCTTTTGCTTTTCTTTGCTCTTCTCCGTTTCCTTTGCCTTTCCTCTTTTCTTCTTTTTGCTTTTGCTCTTTTGCTTTTGCTTTTGCTCTTCTCCGTTTCCTTTGCCTTTCCTCTTTTCTTCTTTTTGCTTTTGCTCTTTTGCTTTTGCTTTTGCTCTTCTCCGTTTCCTTTGCCTTTCCTCTTTTCTTCTTTTTGCTTTTGCTCTTTTGCTTTTGCTTTTGCTCTTCTCCGTTTCCTTTGCCTTTCCTCTTTTCTTCTTTTTGCTTTTGCTCTTTTGCTTTTGCTTTTGCTCTTCTCCGTTTCCTTTGCCTTTCCTCTTTTCTTCTTTTTGCTTTTGCTCTTTTGCTTTTGCTCTTCTCCGTTTCCTTTGCCTTTCCTCTTTTCTTCTTTTTGCTTTTGCTCTTTTGCTTTTGCTCTTCTCCGTTTCCTTTGCCTTTCCTCTTTTCTTCTTTTTGCTTTTGCTCTTTTGCTTTTGCTCTTCTCCGTTTCCTTTGCCTTTCCTCTTTTCTTCTTTTTGCTTTTGCTCTTTTGCTTTTGCTCTTCTCCGTTTCCTTTGCCTTTCCTCTTTTCTTCTTTTTGCTTTTGCTCTTTTGCTTTTGCTCTTCTCCGTTTCCTTTGCCTTTCCTCTTTTCTTCTTTTTGCTTTTGCTCTTTTGCTTTTGCTCTTCTCCGTTTCCTTTGCCTTTCCTCTTTTCTTCTTTTTGCTTTTGCTCTTTTGCTTTTGCTTTTGCTCTTTCTCCGTTTCCTTTGCCTTTCCTCTTTTCTTCTTTTTGCTTTTGCTCTTTTGCTTTTTGCTTTTGCTCTTCTCCGTTTCCTTTGCCTTTCCTCTTTTCTTCTTTTTGCTTTCGCTCTTTTGCTTTTGCTCTTCTCCGTTTCCTTTGCCTTTCCTCTTTTCTTCTTTTTGCTTTTGCTCTTTTGCTTTTGCTCTTCTCCGTTTCCTTTGCCTTTCCTCTTTTCTTCTTTTTGCTTTTGCTCTTTTGCTTTTGCTCTTCTCCGTTTCCTTTGCCTTTCCTCTTTTCTTCTTTTTGCTTTTGCTCTTTTGCTTTTGCTCTTCTCCGTTTCCTTTGCCTTTCCTCTTTTCTTCTTTTTGCTTTCGCTCTTTTGCTTTTGCTCTTCTCCGTTTCCTTTGCCTTTCCTCTTTTCTTCTTTTTGCTTTCGCTCTTTTGCTTTTGCTCTTCTCCGTTTCCTTTGCCTTTCCTCTTTTCTTCTTTTTGCTTTTGCTCTTTTGCTTTTGCTCTTCTCCGTTTCCTTTGCCTTTCCTCTTTTCTTCTTTTTGCTTTTGCTCTTTTGCTTTTGCTCTTCTCCGTTTCCTTTGCCTTTCCTCTTTTCTTCTTTTTGCTTTTGCTCTTTTGCTTTTGCTCTTCTCCGTTTCCTTTGCCTTTCCTCTTTTCTTCTTTTTGCTTTCGCTCTTTTGCTTTTGCTCTTCTCCGTTTCCTTTGCCTTTCCTCTTTTCTTCTTTTTGCTTTTCGCTCTTTTGCTTTTGCTCTTCTCCGTTTCCTTTGCCTTTCCTCTTTTCTTCTTTTTGCTTTTGCTCTTTTGCTTTTGCTTTTGCTCTTCTCCGTTTCCTTTGCCTTTCCTCTTTTCTTCTTTTTGCTTTTGCTCTTTTGCTTTTGCTTTTGCTCTTCTCCGTTTCCTTTGCCTTTCCTCTTTTCTTCTTTTTGCTTTTGCTCTTTTGCTTTTGCTTTTGCTCTTCTCCGTTTCCTTTGCCTTTCCTCTTTTCTTCTTTTTGCTTTTGCTCTTTTGCTTTTGCTTTTGCTCTTCTCCGTTTCCTTTGCCTTTCCTCTTTTCTTCTTTTTGCTTTTGCTCTTTTGCTTTTGCTTTTGCTCTTCTCCGTTTCCTTTGCCTTTCCTCTTTTCTTCTTTTTGCTTTTGCTCTTTTGCTTTTGCTTTTGCTCTTCTCCGTTTCCTTTGCCTTTCCTCTTTTCTTCTTTTTGCTTTTGCTCTTTTGCTTTTGCTTTTGCTCTTTTCCGTTTCCTTTGCCTTTCCTCTTTTCTTCTTTTTGCTTTTGCTCTTTTGCTTTTCTTTTGCTCTTCTCCGTTTCCTTTGCCTTTCCTCTTTTCTTCTTTTTGCTTTTGCTCTTTTCTTTTGCTTTTGCTCTTCTCCGTTTCCTTTGCCTTTCCTCTTTTCTTCTTTTTGCTTTTGCTCTTTTGCTTTTTCTTTTGCTCTTTTCCGTTTCCTTTGCCTTTCCTCTTTTCTTCTTTTTGCTTTTGCTCTTTTGCTTTTGCTTTTGCTCTTCTCCGTTTCCTTTGCCTTTCCTCTTTTCTTCTTTTTGCTTTTGCTCTTTTGCTTTTGCTTTTGCTCTTCTCCGTTTCCTTTGCCTTTCCTCTTTTCTTCTTTTTGCTTTTGCTCTTTTGCTTTTGCTTTTGCTCTTCTCCGTTTCCTTTGCCTTTCCTCTTTTCTTCTTTTTGCTTTTGCTCTTTTGCTTTTGCTTTTGCTCTTCTCCGTTTCCTTTGCCTTTCCTCTTTTCTTCTTTTTGCTTTTGCTCTTTTCTTTTGCTTTTGCTCTTCTCCGTTTCCTTTGCCTTTCCTCTTTTCTTCTTTTTGCTTTTGCTCTTTTGCTTTTGCTTTTGCTCTTCTCCGTTTCCTTTGCCTTTCCTCTTTTCTTCTTTTTGCTTTTGCTCTTTTGCTTTTGCTTTTGCTCTTCTCCGTTTCCTTTGCCTTTCCTCTTTTCTTCTTTTTGCTTTTGCTCTTTTGCTTTTGCTTTTGCTCTTCTCCGTTTCCTTTGCCTTTCCTCTTTTCTTCTTTTTGCTTTTGCTCTTTGCTTTTGCTTTTGCTCTTCTCCGTTTCCTTTGCCTTTCCTCTTTTCTTCTTTTTGCTTTTGCTCTTTTGCTTTTGCTTTTGCTCTTCTCCGTTTCCTTTGCCTTTCCTCTTTTCTTCTTTTTGCTTTTGCTCTTTTGCTTTTGCTTTTGCTCTTTCCGTTTCCTTTGCCTTTCCTCTTTTCTTCTTTTTGCTTTTGCTCTTTTGCTTTTGCTTTTGCTCTTCTCCGTTTCCTTTGCCTTTCCTCTTTTCTTCTTTTTGCTTTTGCTCTTTTGCTTTTGCTTTTGCTCTTCTCCGTTTCCTTTGCCTTTCCTCTTTTCTTCTTTTTGCTTTTGCTCTTTTGCTTTTGCTTTTGCTCTTCTCCGTTTCCTTTGCCTTTCCTCTTTTCTTCTTTTTGCTTTTGCTCTTTTGCTTTTGCTTTTGCTCTTCTCCGTTTCCTTTGCCTTTCCTCTTTTCTTCTTTTTGCTTTTGCTCTTTTGCTTTTGCTTTTGCTCTTCTCCGTTTCCTTTGCCTTTCCTCTTTTCTTCTTTTTGCTTTTGCTCTTTTGCTTTTGCTTTTGCTCTTCTCCGTTTCCTTTGCCTTTCCTCTTTTCTTCTTTTTGCTTTTGCTCTTTTGCTTTTGCTTTTGCTCTTCTCCGTTTCCTTTGCCTTTCCTCTTTTCTTCTTTTTGCTTTTGCTCTTTTGCTTTTGCTCTTTCCGTTTCCTTTGCCTTTCCTCTTTTCTTCTTTTGCTTTTGCTCTTTTGCTTTTGCTCTTCTCCGTTTCCTTTGCCTTTCCTCTTTTCTTCTTTTTGCTTTTGCTCTTTTGCTTTTGCTCTTTCTCCGTTTCCTTTGCCTTTCCTCTTTTCTTCTTTTTGCTTTTGCTCTTTTGCTTTTGCTCTTTTCCGTTTCCTTTGCCTTTCCTCTTTTCTTCTTTTTGCTTTTGCTCTTTTGCTTTTTCTCTTCTCCGTTTCCTTTGCCTTTCCTCTTTTCTTCTTTTTGCTTTTGCTCTTTTGCTTTTGCTTTTGCTCTTCTCCGTTTCCTTTGCCTTTCCTCTTTTCTTCTTTTTGCTTTTGCTCTTTTGCTTTTCTTTTGCTCTTCTCCGTTTCCTTTGCCTTTCCTCTTTTCTTCTTTTTGCTTTTGCTCTTTTGCTTTTGCTTTTGCTCTTCTCCGTTTCCTTTGCCTTTCCTCTTTTCTTCTTTTTGCTTTTGCTCTTTTGCTTTTGCTTTTGCTCTTCTCCGTTTCCTTTGCCTTTCCTCTTTTCTTCTTTTTGCTTTTGCTCTTTTGCTTTTGCTTTTGCTCTTCTCCGTTTCCTTTGCCTTTCCTCTTTTCTTCTTTTTGCTTTTGCTCTTTTGCTTTTGCTTTTGCTCTTCTCCGTTTCCTTTGCCTTTCCTCTTTTCTTCTTTTTGCTTTTGCTCTTTTGCTTTTGCTTTTGCTCTTCTCCGTTTCCTTTGCCTTTCCTCTTTTCTTCTTTTTGCTTTTGCTCTTTTGCTTTTGCTTTTGCTCTTCTCCGTTTCCTTTGCCTTTCCTCTTTTCTTCTTTTTGCTTTTGCTCTTTTGCTTTTGCTTTTGCTCTTCTCCGTTTCCTTTGCCTTTCCTCTTTTCTTCTTTTTGCTTTTGCTCTTTTGCTTTTGCTTTTGCTCTTCTCCGTTTCCTTTGCCTTTCCTCTTTTCTTCTTTTTGCTTTTGCTCTTTTGCTTTTGCTTTTGCTCTTCTCCGTTTCCTTTGCCTTTCCTCTTTTCTTCTTTTTGCTTTTGCTCTTTTGCTTTTGCTTTTGCTCTTTTCCGTTTCCTTTGCCTTTCCTCTTTTCTTCTTTTTGCTTTTGCTCTTTTGCTTTTGCTTTTGCTCTTCTCCGTTTCCTTTGCCTTTCCTCTTTTCTTCTTTTTGCTTTTGCTCTTTTGCTTTTGCTCTTCTCCGTTTCCTTTGCCTTTCCTCTTTTCTTCTTTTTGCTTTTGCTCTTTTGCTTTTGCTCTTTCTCCGTTTCCTTTGCCTTTCCTCTTTTCTTCTTTTTGCTTTTGCTCTTTTGCTTTTGCTCTTTCTCCGTTTCCTTTGCCTTTCCTCTTTTCTTCTTTTTGCTTTTGCTCTTTTGCTTTTGCTTTTGCTCTTCTCCGTTTCCTTTGCCTTTCCTCTTTTCTTCTTTTTGCTTTTGCTCTTTTGCTTTTGCTTTTGCTCTTCTCCGTTTCCTTTGCCTTTCCTCTTTTCTTCTTTTTGCTTTTGCTCTTTTGCTTTTGCTTTTGCTCTTCTCCGTTTCCTTTGCCTTTCCTCTTTTCTTCTTTTTGCTTTTGCTCTTTTGCTTTTGCTCTTCTCCGTTTCCTTTGCCTTTCCTCTTTTCTTCTTTTTGCTTTTGCTCTTTTGCTTTTGCTTGCTCTTCTCCGTTTCCTTTGCCTTTCCTCTTTTCTTCTTTTTGCTTTTGCTCTTTTGCTTTTGCTTTTGCTCTTCTCCGTTTCCTTTGCCTTTCCTCTTTTCTTCTTTTTGCTTTTGCTCTTTTGCTTTTGCTTTTGCTCTTCTCCGTTTCCTTTGCCTTTCCTCTTTTCTTCTTTTTGCTTTTGCTCTTTTGCTTTTGCTTTTGCTCTTCTCCGTTTCCTTTGCCTTTCCTCTTTTCTTCTTTTTGCTTTTGCTCTTTTGCTTTTGCTTTTGCTCTTCTCCGTTTCCTTTGCCTTTCCTCTTTTCTTCTTTTTGCTTTTGCTCTTTGCTTTTGCTTTTGCTCTTCTCCGTTTCCTTTGCCTTTCCTCTTTTCTTCTTTTTGCTTTTGCTCTTTTGCTTTTGCTTTTGCTCTTCTCCGTTTCCTTTGCCTTTCCTCTTTTCTTCTTTTTGCTTTTGCTCTTTTCTTTTGCTTTTGCTCTTCTCCGTTTCCTTTGCCTTTCCTCTTTTCTTCTTTTTGCTTTTGCTCTTTTGCTTTTGCTTTTGCTCTTCTCCGTTTCCTTTGCCTTTCCTCTTTTCTTCTTTTTGCTTTTGCTCTTTTGCTTTTGCTTTTGCTCTTCTCCGTTTCCTTTGCCTTTCCTCTTTTCTTCTTTTTGCTTTTGCTCTTTTGCTTTTGCTTTTGCTCTTCTCCGTTTCCTTTGCCTTTCCTCTTTTCTTCTTTTTGCTTTTGCTCTTTTGCTTTTGCTTTTGCTCTTCTCCGTTTCCTTTGCCTTTCCTCTTTTCTTCTTTTTGCTTTTGCTCTTTTGCTTTTGCTTTTGCTCTTCTCCGTTTCCTTTGCCTTTCCTCTTTTCTTCTTTTTGCTTTTGCTCTTTTGCTTTTGCTTTTGCTCTTCTCCGTTTCCTTTGCCTTTCCTCTTTTCTTCTTTTTGCTTTTGCTCTTTTGCTTTTGCTCTTTCTCCGTTTCCTTTGCCTTTCCTCTTTTCTTCTTTTTGCTTTTGCTCTTTTGCTTTTGCTTTTGCTCTTCTCCGTTTCCTTTGCCTTTCCTCTTTTCTTCTTTTTGCTTTTGCTCTTTTGCTTTTGCTTTTGCTCTTCTCCGTTTCCTTTGCCTTTCCTCTTTTCTTCTTTTTGCTTTTGCTCTTTTGCTTTTGCTTTTGCTCTTCTCCGTTTCCTTTGCCTTTCCTCTTTTCTTCTTTTTGCTTTTGCTCTTTTGCTTTTGCTTTTGCTCTTCTCCGTTTCCTTTGCCTTTCCTCTTTTCTTCTTTTTGCTTTTGCTCTTTTGCTTTTGCTCTTTTCCGTTTCCTTTGCCTTTCCTCTTTTCTTCTTTTTGCTTTTGCTCTTTTGCTTTTGCTTTTGCTCTTTCCGTTTCCTTTGCCTTTCCTCTTTTCTTCTTTTTGCTTTTGCTCTTTTGCTTTTGCTTTTGCTCTTTCCGTTTCCTTTGCCTTTCCTCTTTTCTTCTTTTTGCTTTTGCTCTTTTGCTTTTGCTTTTGCTCTTTTCCGTTTCCTTTGCCTTTCCTCTTTTCTTCTTTTTGCTTTTGCTCTTTTGCTTTTGCTTTGCTCTTCTCCGTTTCCTTTGCCTTTCCTCTTTTCTTCTTTTTGCTTTTGCTCTTTTGCTTTTGCTTTTGCTCTTTTCCGTTTCCTTTGCCTTTCCTCTTTTCTTCTTTTTGCTTTTGCTCTTTTGCTTTTGCTTTTGCTCTTCTCCGTTTCCTTTGCCTTTCCTCTTTTCTTCTTTTTGCTTTTGCTCTTTTGCTTTTGCTTTTGCTCTTTCCGTTTCCTTTGCCTTTCCTCTTTTCTTCTTTTTGCTTTTGCTCTTTTGCTTTTGCTTTTGCTCTTCTCCGTTTCCTTTGCCTTTCCTCTTTTCTTCTTTTTGCTTTTGCTCTTTTGCTTTTGCTTTTGCTCTTCTCCGTTTCCTTTGCCTTTCCTCTTTTCTTCTTTTTGCTTTTGCTCTTTTGCTTTTGCTTTTGCTCTTCTCCGTTTCCTTTGCCTTTCCTCTTTTCTTCTTTTTGCTTTTGCTCTTTTGCTTTTGCTTTTGCTCTTCTCCGTTTCCTTTGCCTTTCCTCTTTTCTTCTTTTTGCTTTTGCTCTTTTGCTTTTTCTTTTGCTCTTCTCCGTTTCCTTTGCCTTTCCTCTTTTCTTCTTTTTGCTTTTGCTCTTTTGCTTTTGCTTTTGCTCTTTCCGTTTCCTTTGCCTTTCCTCTTTTCTTCTTTTTGCTTTTGCTCTTTTGCTTTTTCTTTTGCTCTTTTCCGTTTCCTTTGCCTTTCCTCTTTTCTTCTTTTTGCTTTTGCTCTTTTGCTTTTGCTTTTGCTCTTTCCGTTTCCTTTGCCTTTCCTCTTTTCTTCTTTTTGCTTTTGCTCTTTTGCTTTTCTTTTGCTCTTTCCGTTTCCTTTGCCTTTCCTCTTTTCTTCTTTTTGCTTTTGCTCTTTTGCTTTTGCTCTTTTCCGTTTCCTTTGCCTTTCCTCTTTTCTTCTTTTTGCTTTTGCTCTTTTGCTTTTGCTCTTTTCCGTTTCCTTTGCCTTTCCTCTTTTCTTCTTTTGCTTTTGCTCTTTTGCTTTTGCTCTTTTCCGTTTCCTTTGCCTTTCCTCTTTTCTTCTTTTTGCTTTTGCTCTTTTGCTTTTGCTCTTTTCCGTTTCCTTTGCCTTTCCTCTTTTCTTCTTTTTGCTTTTGCTCTTTGCTTTTGCTTTTGCTCTTCTCCGTTTCCTTTGCCTTTCCTCTTTTCTTCTTTTTGCTTTTGCTCTTTTGCTTTTGCTTTTGCTCTTTTCCGTTTCCTTTGCCTTTCCTCTTTTCTTCTTTTTGCTTTTGCTCTTTTGCTTTTGCTTTTGCTCTTTTCCGTTTCCTTTGCCTTTCCTCTTTTCTTCTTTTTGCTTTTGCTCTTTTGCTTTTGCTCTTTTCCGTTTCCTTTGCCTTTCCTCTTTTCTTCTTTTTGCTTTTGCTCTTTTGCTTTTGCTTTTGCTCTTCTCCGTTTCCTTTGCCTTTCCTCTTTTCTTCTTTTTGCTTTTGCTCTTTTGCTTTTGCTTTTGCTCTTCTCCGTTTCCTTTGCCTTTCCTCTTTTCTTCTTTTTGCTTTTGCTCTTTTGCTTTTGCTCTTCTCCGTTTCCTTTGCCTTTCCTCTTTTCTTCTTTTTGCTTTTGCTCTTTTGCTTTTGCTCTTCTCCGTTTCCTTTGCCTTTCCTCTTTTCTTCTTTTTGCTTTTGCTCTTTTGCTTTTGCTTTTGCTCTTCTCCGTTTCCTTTGCCTTTCCTCTTTTCTTCTTTTTGCTTTTGCTCTTTTGCTTTTGCTTTTGCTCTTCTCCGTTTCCTTTGCCTTTCCTCTTTTCTTCTTTTTGCTTTTGCTCTTTTGCTTTTGCTTTTGCTCTTCTCCGTTTCCTTTGCCTTTCCTCTTTTCTTCTTTTTGCTTTGCTCTTTTGCTTTTGCTTTTGCTCTTCTCCGTTTCCTTTGCCTTTCCTCTTTTCTTCTTTTTGCTTTTGCTCTTTTGCTTTTGCTTTTGCTCTTCTCCGTTTCCTTTGCCTTTCCTCTTTTCTTCTTTTTGCTTTTGCTCTTTTGCTTTTGCTTTTGCTCTTCTCCGTTTCCTTTGCCTTTCCTCTTTTCTTCTTTTTGCTTTTGCTCTTTTGCTTTTGCTTTTGCTCTTTTCCGTTTCCTTTGCCTTTCCTCTTTTCTTCTTTTTGCTTTTGCTCTTTTGCTTTTGCTTTTGCTCTTCTCCGTTTCCTTTGCCTTTCCTCTTTTCTTCTTTTTGCTTTTGCTCTTTTGCTTTTGCTTTTGCTCTTTTCCGTTTCCTTTGCCTTTCCTCTTTTCTTCTTTTTGCTTTTGCTCTTTTGCTTTTGCTTTTGCTCTTCTCCGTTTCCTTTGCCTTTCCTCTTTTCTTCTTTTTGCTTTTGCTCTTTTGCTTTTGCTTTTGCTCTTTTCCGTTTCCTTTGCCTTTCCTCTTTTCTTCTTTTTGCTTTTGCTCTTTTGCTTTTGCTTTTGCTCTTTTCCGTTTCCTTTGCCTTTCCTCTTTTCTTCTTTTTGCTTTTGCTCTTTTGCTTTTGCTTTTGCTCTTCTCCGTTTCCTTTGCCTTTCCTCTTTTCTTCTTTTTGCTTTTGCTCTTTTGCTTTTGCTTTTGCTCTTCTCCGTTTCCTTTGCCTTTCCTCTTTTCTTCTTTTTGCTTTTGCTCTTTTGCTTTTGCTTTTGCTCTTCTCCGTTTCCTTTGCCTTTCCTCTTTTCTTCTTTTTGCTTTTGCTCTTTTGCTTTTGCTTTTGCTCTTTCCGTTTCCTTTGCCTTTCCTCTTTTCTTCTTTTTGCTTTTGCTCTTTTGCTTTTGCTTTTGCTCTTCTCCGTTTCCTTTGCCTTTCCTCTTTTCTTCTTTTTGCTTTTGCTCTTTTGCTTTTGCTTTTGCTCTTCTCCGTTTCCTTTGCCTTTCCTCTTTTCTTCTTTTTGCTTTTGCTCTTTTGCTTTTGCTTTTGCTCTTCTCCGTTTCCTTTGCCTTTCCTCTTTTCTTCTTTTTGCTTTTGCTCTTTTGCTTTTGCTTTTGCTCTTTTCCGTTTCCTTTGCCTTTCCTCTTTTCTTCTTTTTGCTTTTGCTCTTTTGCTTTTGCTTTGCTCTTTTCCGTTTCCTTTGCCTTTCCTCTTTTCTTCTTTTTGCTTTTGCTCTTTTGCTTTTGCTCTTTTCCGTTTCCTTTGCCTTTCCTCTTTTCTTCTTTTTGCTTTTGCTCTTTTGCTTTTGCTTTTGCTCTTTTCCGTTTCCTTTGCCTTTCCTCTTTTCTTCTTTTTGCTTTTGCTCTTTTGCTTTTGCTCTTTTCCGTTTCCTTTGCCTTTCCTCTTTTCTTCTTTTTGCTTTTGCTCTTTTGCTTTTGCTCTTTTCCGTTTCCTTTGCCTTTCCTCTTTTCTTCTTTTTGCTTTTGCCTTTGCTTTTGCTTTTGCTCTTCTCCGTTTCCTTTGCCTTTCCTCTTTTCTTCTTTTTGCTTTTGCTCTTTTTGCTTTTGCTCTTTTCCGTTTCCTTTGCCTTTCCTCTTTTCTTCTTTTTGCTTTTGCTCTTTTGCTTTTGCTCTTTTCCGTTTCCTTTGCCTTTCCTCTTTTCTTCTTTTTGCTTTTGCTCTTTTGCTTTTGCTCTTCTCCGTTTCCTTTGCCTTTCCTCTTTTCTTCTTTTTGCTTTTGCTCTTTTGCTTTTGCTTTTGCTCTTTCCGTTTCCTTTGCCTTTCCTCTTTTCTTCTTTTTGCTTTTGCTCTTTTGCTTTTGCTTTTGCTCTTCTCCGTTTCCTTTGCCTTTCCTCTTTTCTTCTTTTTGCTTTCGCTCTTTTGCTTTTGCTCTTCTCCGTTTCCTTTGCCTTTCCTCTTTTCTTCTTTTTGCTTTTGCTCTTTTGCTTTTGCTTTTGCTCTTTCCGTTTCCTTTGCCTTTCCTCTTTTCTTCTTTTTGCTTTTCGCTTTTGCTTTTGCTTTTGCTCTTCTCCGTTTCCTTTGCCTTTCCTCTTTTCTTCTTTTTGCTTTTGCTCTTTTGCTTTTGCTTTTGCTCTTCTCCGTTTCCTTTGCCTTTCCTCTTTTCTTCTTTTTGCTTTTGCTCTTTTGCTTTTGCTTTTGCTCTTTCCGTTTCCTTTGCCTTTCCTCTTTTCTTCTTTTTGCTTTTGCTCTTTTGCTTTTGCTTTTGCTCTTCTCCGTTTCCTTTGCCTTTCCTCTTTTCTTCTTTTTGCTTTTGCTCTTTTGCTTTTGCTTTTGCTCTTCTCCGTTTCCTTTGCCTTTCCTCTTTTCTTCTTTTTGCTTTTGCTCTTTTGCTTTTCTTTTGCTCTTCTCCGTTTCCTTTGCCTTTCCTCTTTTCTTCTTTTTGCTTTTGCTCTTTTGCTTTTTCTTTTGCTCTTTTCCGTTTCCTTTGCCTTTCCTCTTTTCTTCTTTTTGCTTTTGCTCTTTTGCTTTTGCTTTTGCTCTTTTCCGTTTCCTTTGCCTTTCCTCTTTTCTTCTTTTTGCTTTTGCTCTTTTGCTTTTCTTTTGCTCTTTTCCGTTTCCTTTGCCTTTCCTCTTTTCTTCTTTTTGCTTTTGCTCTTTTGCTTTTGCTTTTGCTCTTTTCCGTTTCCTTTGCCTTTCCTCTTTTCTTCTTTTTGCTTTTGCTCTTTTGCTTTTTCTTTTGCTCTTTTCCGTTTCCTTTGCCTTTCCTCTTTTCTTCTTTTTGCTTTTGCTCTTTTGCTTTTGCTTTTGCTCTTTTCCGTTTCCTTTGCCTTTCCTCTTTTCTTCTTTTTGCTTTTGCTCTTTTGCTTTTGCTCTTTTCCGTTTCCTTTGCCTTTCCTCTTTTCTTCTTTTTGCTTTTGCTCTTTTGCTTTTGCTTTTGCTCTTTCCGTTTCCTTTGCCTTTCCTCTTTTCTTCTTTTTGCTTTTGCTCTTTTGCTTTTGCTTTTGCTCTTTCCGTTTCCTTTGCCTTTCCTCTTTTCTTCTTTTTGCTTTTGCTCTTTTGCTTTTGCTTTTGCTCTTCTCCGTTTCCTTTGCCTTTCCTCTTTTCTTCTTTTTGCTTTTGCTCTTTTGCTTTTGCTTTTGCTCTTGTCCGTTTCCTTTGCCTTTCCTCTTTTCTTCTTTTTGCTTTTGCTCTTTTGCTTTTGCTTTTGCTCTTTTCCGTTTCCTTTGCCTTTCCTCTTTTCTTCTTTTTGCTTTTGCTCTTTTGCTTTTGCTTTTGCTCTTCTCCGTTTCCTTTGCCTTTCCTCTTTTCTTCTTTTTGCTTTTGCTCTTTTGCTTTTGCTTTTGCTCTTTTCCGTTTCCTTTGCCTTTCCTCTTTTCTTCTTTTTGCTTTTGCTCTTTTGCTTTTCTTTTGCTCTTTTCCGTTTCCTTTGCCTTTCCTCTTTTCTTCTTTTTGCTTTTGCTCTTTTGCTTTTGCTTTTGCTCTTTTCCGTTTCCTTTGCCTTTCCTCTTTTCTTCTTTTTGCTTTTGCTCTTTTGCTTTTGCTTTTGCTCTTTTCCGTTTCCTTTGCCTTTCCTCTTTTCTTCTTTTTGCTTTTGCTCTTTTGCTTTTGCTTTTGCTCTTCTCCGTTTCCTTTGCCTTTCCTCTTTTCTTCTTTTTGCTTTTGCTCTTTTGCTTTTGCTTTTGCTCTTTTCCGTTTCCTTTGCCTTTCCTCTTTTCTTCTTTTTGCTTTTGCTCTTTTGCTTTTGCTTTTGCTCTTTTCCGTTTCCTTTGCCTTTCCTCTTTTCTTCTTTTTGCTTTTGCTCTTTTGCTTTTGCTTTTGCTCTTTTCCGTTTCCTTTGCCTTTCCTCTTTTCTTCTTTTTGCTTTTGCTCTTTTGCTTTTGCTTTTGCTCTTTTCCGTTTCCTTTGCCTTTCCTCTTTTCTTCTTTTTGCTTTTGCTCTTTTGCTTTTGCTTTTGCTCTTTCCGTTTCCTTTGCCTTTCCTCTTTTCTTCTTTTTGCTTTTGCTCTTTTGCTTTTGCTCTTTTCCGTTTCCTTTGCCTTTCCTCTTTTCTTCTTTTTGCTTTTGCTCTTTTTGCTTTTGCTCTTTTCCGTTTCCTTTGCCTTTCCTCTTTTCTTCTTTTTGCTTTTGCTCTTTTGCTTTTGCTCTTTTCCGTTTCCTTTGCCTTTCCTCTTTTCTTCTTTTTGCTTTTGCTCTTTTGCTTTTGCTCTTTTCCGTTTCCTTTGCCTTTCCTCTTTTCTTCTTTTTGGTTTTGCTCTTTTGCTTTTGCTCTTCTCCGTTTCCTTTGCCTTTCCTCTTTTCTTCTTTTTGCTTTTGCTCTTTTGCTTTTGCTTTTGCTCTTTTCCGTTTCCTTTGCCTTTCCTCTTTTCTTCTTTTTGCTTTGCTCTTTTGCTTTTGCTTTTGCTCTTCTCCGTTTCCTTTGCCTTTCCTCTTTTCTTCTTTTTGCTTTTGCTCTTTTGCTTTTGCTCTTCTCCGTTTCCTTTGCCTTTCCTCTTTTCTTCTTTTTGCTTTGCTCTTTTGCTTTTGCTTTTGCTCTTCTCCGTTTCCTTTGCCTTTCCTCTTTTCTTCTTTTTGCTTTGCTCTTTTGCTTTTGCTTTTGCTCTTCTCCGTTTCCTTTGCCTTTCCTCTTTTCTTCTTTTTGCTTTGCTCTTTTGCTTTTGCTTTTGCTCTTCTCCGTTTCCTTTGCCTTTCCTCTTTTCTTCTTTTTGCTTTTGCTCTTTTGCTTTTGCTTTTGCTCTTCTCCGTTTCCTTTGCCTTTCCTCTTTTCTTCTTTTTGCTTTGCTCTTTTGCTTTTGCTTTGCTCTTTCCGTTTCCTTTGCCTTTCCTCTTTTCTTCTTTTTGCTTTTGCTCTTTTGCTTTTGCTTTTGCTCTTCTCCGTTTCCTTTGCCTTTCCTCTTTTCTTCTTTTTGCTTTTGCTCTTTTGCTTTTGCTTTTGCTCTTCTCCGTTTCCTTTGCCTTTCCTCTTTTCTTCTTTTTGCTTTTGCTCTTTTGCTTTTGCTTTTGCTCTTCTCCGTTTCCTTTGCCTTTCCTCTTTTCTTCTTTTTGCTTTTGCTCTTTTGCTTTTGCTTTTGCTCTTCTCCGTTTCCTTTGCCTTTCCTCTTTTCTTCTTTTTGCTTTTGCTCTTTTGCTTTTGCTTTTGCTCTTTTCCGTTTCCTTTGCCTTTCCTCTTTTCTTCTTTTTGCTTTTGCTCTTTTGCTTTTGCTTTTGCTCTTTTCCGTTTCCTTTGCCTTTCCTCTTTTCTTCTTTTTGCTTTTGCTCTTTTGCTTTTGCTTTTGCTCTTTTCCGTTTCCTTTGCCTTTCCTCTTTTCTTCTTTTTGCTTTTGCTCTTTTGCTTTTGCTTTTGCTCTTTTCCGTTTCCTTTGCCTTTCCTCTTTTCTTCTTTTTGCTTTTGCTCTTTTGCTTTTGCTTTTGCTCTTCTCCGTTTCCTTTGCCTTTCCTCTTTTCTTCTTTTTGCTTTTGCTCTTTTGCTTTTGCTTTTGCTCTTTTCCGTTTCCTTTGCCTTTCCTCTTTTCTTCTTTTTGCTTTTGCTCTTTTGCTTTTGCTTTTGCTCTTTTCCGTTTCCTTTGCCTTTCCTCTTTTCTTCTTTTTGCTTTTGCTCTTTTGCTTTTGCTTTTGCTCTTTTCCGTTTCCTTTGCCTTTCCTCTTTTCTTCTTTTTGCTTTTGCTCTTTTGCTTTTGCTTTGCTCTTTCCGTTTCCTTTGCCTTTCCTCTTTTCTTCTTTTTGCTTTTGCTCTTTTGCTTTTGCTCTTTTCCGTTTCCTTTGCCTTTCCTCTTTTCTTCTTTTTGATTTTGCTCTTTTGCTTTTGCTTTTGCTCTTCTCCGTTTCCTTTGCCTTTCCTCTTTTCTTCTTTTTGCTTTTGCTCTTTTGCTTTTGCTCTTTCTCCGTTTCCTTTGCCTTTCCTCTTTTCTTCTTTTTGCTTTTGCTCTTTTGCTTTTGCTTTTGCTCTTCTCCGTTTCCTTTGCCTTTCCTCTTTTCTTCTTTTTGCTTTTGCTCTTTTGCTTTTGCTTTTGCTCTTTCCGTTTCCTTTGCCTTTCCTCTTTTCTTCTTTTTGCTTTTGCTCTTTTGCTTTTGCTTTTGCTCTTTCCGTTTCCTTTGCCTTTCCTCTTTTCTTCTTTTTGCTTTTGCTCTTTTGCTTTTGCTTTTGCTCTTCTCCGTTTCCTTTGCCTTTCCTCTTTTCTTCTTTTTGCTTTTGCTCTTTTGCTTTTGCTTTTGCTCTTTCCGTTTCCTTTGCCTTTCCTCTTTTCTTCTTTTTGCTTTTGCTCTTTTGCTTTTGCTTTTGCTCTTTTCCGTTTCCTTTGCCTTTCCTCTTTTCTTCTTTTTGCTTTTGCTCTTTTGCTTTTGCTTTTGCTCTTCTCCGTTTCCTTTGCCTTTCCTCTTTTCTTCTTTTTGCTTTTGCTCTTTTGCTTTTGCTTTTGCTCTTTTCCGTTTCCTTTGCCTTTCCTCTTTTCTTCTTTTTGCTTTTGCTCTTTTGCTTTTGCTTTTGCTCTTTTCCGTTTCCTTTGCCTTTCCTCTTTTCTTCTTTTTGCTTTTGCTCTTTTGCTTTTGCTTTTGCTCTTTCCGTTTCCTTTGCCTTTCCTCTTTTCTTCTTTTTGCTTTTGCTCTTTTGCTTTTGCTTTTGCTCTTCTCCGTTTCCTTTGCCTTTCCTCTTTTCTTCTTTTTGCTTTTGCTCTTTTGCTTTTGCTTTTGCTCTTCTCCGTTTCCTTTGCCTTTCCTCTTTTCTTCTTTTTGCTTTTGCTCTTTTGCTTTTGCTTTTGCTCTTCTCCGTTTCCTTTGCCTTTCCTCTTTTCTTCTTTTTGCTTTTGCTCTTTTGCTTTTGCTTTTGCTCTTCTCCGTTTCCTTTGCCTTTCCTCTTTTCTTCTTTTTGCTTTTGCTCTTTTGCTTTTGCTTTTGCTCTTTTCCGTTTCCTTTGCCTTTCCTCTTTTCTTCTTTTTGCTTTTGCTCTTTTGCTTTTGCTTTTGCTCTTTTCCGTTTCCTTTGCCTTTCCTCTTTTCTTCTTTTTGCTTTTGCTCTTTTGCTTTTGCTTTTGCTCTTTTCCGTTTCCTTTGCCTTTCCTCTTTTCTTCTTTTTGCTTTTGCTCTTTTGCTTTTGCTTTTGCTCTTTTCCGGTTCCTTTGCCTTTCCTCTTTTCTTCTTTTTGCTTTTGCTCTTTTGCTTTTGCTTTTGCTCTTTTCCGTTTCCTTTGCCTTTCCTCTTTTCTTCTTTTTGCTTTTGCTCTTTTGCTTTTGCTTTTGCTCTTTTCCGTTTCCTTTGCCTTTCCTCTTTTCTTCTTTTTGCTTTTGCTCTTTTGCTTTTGCTTTTGCTCTTTTCCGTTTCCTTTGCCTTTCCTCTTTTCTTCTTTTTGCTTTTGCTCTTTTGCTTTTGCTTTTGCTCTTTTCCGTTTCCTTTGCCTTTCCTCTTTTCTTCTTTTTGCTTTTGCTCTTTTGCTTTTGCTCTTTTCCGTTTCCTTTGCCTTTCCTCTTTTCTTCTTTTTGCTTTCGCTCTTTTGCTTTTGCTCTTTTCCGTTTCCTTTGCCTTTCCTCTTTTCTTCTTTTTGCTTTTGCTCTTTTGCTTTTGCTTTTGCTCTTTTCCGTTTCCTTTGCCTTTCCTCTTTTCTTCTTTTTGCTTTTGCTCTTTTGCTTTTGCTTTTGCTCTTTTCCGTTTCTTTGGCTTTCCTCTTTTCTTCTTTTTGCTTTTGCTCTTTTCCGTTTCCTTTGCCTTTCCTCTTTTCTTCTTTTTGCTTTTGCTCTTTTTTTTGCTTTTGCTCTTTTCCGTTTCCTTTGCCTTTCCTCTTTTCTTCTTTTTGCTTTTGCTCTTTTGCTTTTCTTTTGCTCTTTTCCGTTTCCTTTGCCTTTCCTCTTTTCTTCTTTTTGCTTTTGCTCTTTTTGCTTTTGCTCTTTCCGTTTCCTTTGCCTTTCCTCTTTTCTTCTTTTTGCTTTTGCTCTTTTGCTTTTCTTTTGCTCTTTTCCGTTTCCTTTGCCTTTCCTCTTTTCTTCTTTTTGCTTTTGCTCTTTTGCTTTTCTTTTGCTCTTTTCCGTTTCCTTTGCCTTTCCTCTTTTCTTCTTTTTGCTTTTGCTCTTTTGCTTTTCTTTTGCTCTTTTCCGTTTCCTTTGCCTTTCCTCTTTTCTTCTTTTTGCTTTTGCTCTTTTGCTTTTGCTCTTCTCCGTTTCCTTTGCCTTTCCTCTTTTCTTCTTTTTGCTTTTGCTCTTTTTCTTTTGCTCTTTTCCGTTTCCTTTGCCTTTCCTCTTTTCTTCTTTTTGCTTCTGCGCTTTTGCTTTTTCTTTTGCTCTTTTCCGGTTCCTTTGCCTTTCCTCTTTTCTTCTTTTTGCTTCTGCGCTTTTCCGGTTCCTTTGCCTTTCCTCTTTTCTTCTTTTTGCTTTTGCTCTTTTGTTTTCTTTTGCTCTTTTCCGTTTCCTTTGCCTTTCCTCTTTTCTTCTTTTTGCTTTTGCTCTTTTTCTTTTGCTCTTTTCCGTTTCCTTTGCCTTTCCTCTTTTCTTCTTTTTGCTTTTGCTCTTTTTCTTTTGCTCTTTTCCGTTTCCTTTGCCTTTCCTCTTTTCTTCTTTTTGCTTTTGCTCTTTTTGCTTTTGCTCTTTCCGTTTCCTTTGCCTTTCCTCTTTTCTTCTTTTTGCTTTTGCTCTTTTGCTTTTGCTTTTGCTCTTTTCCGTTTCCTTTGCCTTTCCTCTTTTCTTCTTTTTGCTTTTGCTCTTTTGCTTTTGCTCTTTTCCGTTTCCTTTGCCTTTCCTCTTTTCTTCTTTTTGCTTTTGCTCTTTTCTTTTGCTTTTGCTCTTTTCCGTTTCCTTTGCCTTTCCTCTTTTCTTCTTTTTGCTTTTTCTTTTGCTTTTGATCTTTTCCGTTTCCTTTGCCTTTCCTCTTTTATTCTTTTTGCTTTTGCTCTTTTTGCTTTTGCTCTTCTCCGTTTCCTTTGCCTTTCCTCTTTTCTTCTTTTTGCTTTTGCTCTTTTGCTTTTGCTCTTTTCCGTTTCCTTTGCCTTTCCTCTTTTCTTCTTTTTGCTTTTGCTCTTTTGCTTTTGCTCTTTTCCGTTTCCTTTGCCTTTCCTCTTTTCTTCTTTTTGCTTTTGCTCTTTTGCTTTTGCTCTTTTCCGTTTCCTTTGCCTTTCCTCTTTTCTTCTTTTTGCTTTTGCTCTTTTGCTTTTGCTCTTTTCCGTTTCCTTTGCCTTTCCTCTTTTCTTCTTTTTGCTTTTGCTCTTTTGCTTTTGCTCTTTTCCGTTTCCTTTGCCTTTCCTCTTTTCTTCTTTTTGCTTTTGCTCTTTTGCTTTTGCTCTTTTCCGTTTCCTTTGCCTTTCCTCTTTTCTTCTTTTTGCTTTTGCTCTTTTGCTTTTGCTCTTTTCCGTTTCCTTTGCCTTTCCTCTTTTCTTCTTTTTGCTTTTGCTCTTTTGCTTTTGCTCTTCTCCGTTTCCTTTGCCTTTCCTCTTTTCTTCTTTTTGCTTTTCGCTCTTTTGCTTTTGCTCTTCTCCGTTTCCTTTGCCTTTCCTCTTTTCTTCTTTTTGCTTTTGCTCTTTTGTTTCTTTTGCTCTTCTCCGTTTCCTTTGCCTTTCCTCTTTTCTTCTTTTTGCTTTCGGTCTTTGCTTTTTGCTTTTGCTCTTTTCCGTTTCCTTTGCCTTTCCTCTTTTCTTCTTTTTGCTTTTGCTCTTTTGCTTTTTCTTTTGCTCTTTTCCGTTTCCTTTGCCGTTCCTCTTTTCTTCTTTTTGCTTTTGCTCTTTTCCGTTTCCTTTGCCTTTCCTCTTTTCTTCTTTTTGCTTTTGCTCTTTTTCTTTTGCTTTTGCTCTTTTCCGTTTCCTTTTCCTGTACTATTTTCTTCTTTTTGCTTTTTCTTTTGCTTTTGCTCTTTTCCGTTTCCTTTGCCTTTCCTCTTTTCTTCTTTTTGCTTTTGCTCTTTTTCTTTTGCTCTTTTCCGGTTCCTTTGCCTTTCCTCTTTTCTTCTTTTGCTTTGCTCTTTTGCTTTTGCTCTTTTCCGTTTCCTTTGCCTTTCCTCTTTTCTTCTTTTTGCTTTTGCTCTTTTTCTTTTGCTCTTCTCCGTTTCCTTTGCCTTTCCTCTTTTCTTCTTTTTGCTTTTGCTCTTTTGCTTTTGCTCTTTTCCGTTTCCTTTGCCTTTCCTCTTTTCTTCTTTTTGCTTTTGCTCTTTTCTTCTTTTGCTCTTTTCCGTTTCCTTTGCCTTTCCTCTTTTCTTCTTTTTGCTTTTGCTTTTTCTTTTGCTCTTTTCCATTTCCTTTGCCTTTCCTCTTTTCTTCTTTTTGCTTTTGCTCTTTTTCTTTTGCTCTTTTCCATTTCCTTTGCCTTTCCTCTTTTCTTCTTTTTGCTTTTTCTTTTTCTTTTGCTCTTTTCCATTTCCTTTGCCTTTCCTCTTTTCTTCTTTTTGCTTTTGCTCTTTTGCTTTTGCTCTTTCCGTTTCCTTTGCCTTTCCTCTTTTCTTCTTTTTGCTTTTGCTCTTTTGCTTTTGCTCTTTTCCGTTTCCTTTGCCTTTCCTCTTTTCTTCTTTTTGCTTTTGCTCTTTTGCTTTTGCTCTTTTCCATTTCCTTTGCCTTTCCTCTTTTCTTCTTTTTGCTTTTGCTCTTCTCCATTTCCTTTGCCTTTCCTCTTTTCTTCTTTTTGCTTTTGCTCTTCTCCTTTCCTTTGCCTTTCCTCTTTTCTTCTTTTTGCTTTTGCTCTTCTCCGTTTCCTTTGCCTTTCCTCTTTTCTTCTTTTTGCTTTCGCTCTTTTGCTTTTGCTCTTCTCCGTTTCCTTTGCCTTTCCTCTTTTCTTCTTTTTGCTTTCGCTCTTTTGCTTTTGCTCTTCTCCATTTCCTTTGCCTTTCCTCTTTTCTTCTTTTTGCTTTCGCTCTTTTGCTTTTGCTCTTCTCCGTTTCCTTTGCCTTTCCTCTTTTCTTCTTTTTGCTTTCGCTCTTTTCTTTTGCTTTTGCTCTTCTCCGTTTCCTTTGCCTTTCCTCTTTTCTTCTTTTTGCTTTCGCTCTTTTGCTTTTTCTTTTGCTCTTCTCCGTTTCCTTTGCCTTTCCTCTTTTCTTCTTTTTGCTTTCGCTCTTTTTCTTTTTCTTTTGCTCTTCTCCGTTTCCTTTGCCTTTCCTCTTTTCTTCTTTTTGCTTTCGCTCTTTTGCTTTTTCTTTTGCTCTTCTCCGTTTCCTTTGCCTTTCCTCTTTTCTTCTTTTTGCTTTTGCTCTTTTGCTTTTCTTTTGCTCTTCTCCGTTTCCTTTGCCTTTCCTCTTTTCTTCTTTTTGCTTTCGCTCTTTTGCTTTTGCTTTTGCTCTTCTCCGTTTCCTTTGCCTTTCCTCTTTTCTTCTTTTTGCTTTCGCTCTTTTTGCTTTTGCTCTTCTCCGTTTCCTTTGCCTTTCCTCTTTTCTTCTTTTTGCTTTTGCTCTTTTGCTTTTCTTTTGCTCTTCTCCGTTTCCTTTGCCTTTCCTCTTTTCTTCTTTTTGCTTTCGCTCTTTTTCTTTTGCTTTTGCTCTTCTCCGTTTCCTTTGCCTTTCCTCTTTTCTTCTTTTTGCTTTCGCTCTTTTGCTTTTGCTTTTGCTCTTCTCCGTTTCCTTTGCCTTTCCTCTTTTCTTCTTTTTGCTTTTGCTCTTTTGCTTTTGCTTTTGCTCTTCTCCGTTTCCTTTGCCTTTCCTCTTTTCTTCTTTTTGCTTTTGCTCTTTTGCTTTTCTTTTGCTCTTCTCCGTTTCCTTTGCCTTTCCTCTTTTCTTCTTTTTGCTTTTGCTCTTTTGCTTTTTCTTTGCTCTTCTCCGTTTCCTTTGCCTTTCCTCTTTTCTTCTTTTTGCTTTTGCTCTTTTGCTTTTGCTCTTCTCCGTTTCCTTTGCCTTTCCTCTTTTCTTCTTTTGCTTTTGCTCTTTTGCTTTTGCTCTTTTCCGTTTCCTTTGCCTTTCCTCTTTTCTTCTTTTTGCTTTTGCTCTTTTGCTTTTGCTCTTTTCCGTTTCCTTTGCCTTTCCTCTTTTCTTCTTTTTGCTTTTGCTCTTTTCTTTTGCTCTTTTCCTTTCCTTTGCCTTTCCTCTTTTCTTCTTTTTGCTTTTGCTCTTCTTTCCTTTGCCTTTCCTCTTTCTTCTTTTGCTTTGCTCTTTCCTTTCCTTTGCTTTCCTCTTTTCTTCTTTTTGCTTTTGCTCTTCTCCGTTTCCTTTGCCTTTCCTCTTTTCTTCTTTTTGCTTTCGCTCTTTTGCTTTTGCTCTTCTCCGTTTCCTTTGCCTTTCCTCTTTTCTTCTTTTTGCTTTCGCTCTTTTGCTTTTGCTCTTCTCCGTTTCCTTTGCCTTTCCTCTTTTCTTCTTTTTGCTTTTGCTCTTTTTCTTTTGCTCTTCTCCGTTTCCTTTGCCTTTCCTCTTTTCTTATTTTTGCTTTGCTCTTTTGCTTTTGCTCTTCTCCGTTTCCTTTGCCTTTCCTCTTTTCTTCTTTTTGCTTTTGCTCTTTTGCTTTTGCTTTTCTTCTCCGTTTCCTTTGCCTTTCCTCTTTTCTTCTTTTTGCTTTTGCTCTTTTGCTTTTGCTTTTGCTCTTCTCCGTTTCCTTTGCCTTTCCTCTTTTCTTCTTTTTGCTTTTGCTCTTTTGCTTTTGCTCTTTTCCGTTTCCTTTGCCTTTCCTCTTTTCTTCTTTTTGCTTTTGCTCTTTTGCTTTTGCTCTTTTCCGTTTCCTTTGCCTTTCCTCTTTTCTTCTTTTTGCTTTTGCTCTTTTGCTTTTGCTCTTCTCCGTTTCCTTTGCCTTTCCTCTTTTCTTCTTTTTGCTTTTGCTCTTTTGCTTTTGCTCTTCTCCATTTCCTTTGCCTTTCCTCTTTTCTTCTTTTTGCTTTTGCTCTTTTCTTTTGCTTTTGCTCTTCTCCGTTTCCTTTGCCTTTCCTCTTTTCTTCTTTTTGCTTTTGCTCTTTTGCTTTTGCTCTTCTCCGTTTCCTTTGCCTTTCCTCTTTTCTTCTTTTTGCTTTTCGCTCTTTTGCTTTTGCTCTTCTCCGTTTCCTTTGCCTTTCCTCTTTTCTTCTTTTTGCTTTCGCTCTTTTGCTTTTGCTCTTCTCCATTTCCTTTGCCTTTCCTCTTTTCTTCTTTTTGCTTTTCGCTCTTTTGCTTTTGCTCTTCTCCGTTTCCTTTGCCTTTCCTCTTTTCTTCTTTTTGCTTTTGCTCTTTTCTTTTGCTTTTGCTCTTCTCCGTTTCCTTTGCCTTTCCTCTTTTCTTCTTTTTGCTTTCGCTCTTTTGCTTTTTCTTTTGCTCTTCTCCGTTTCCTTTGCCTTTCCTCTTTTCTTCTTTTTGCTTTTGCTCTTTTTCTTTTTCTTTTCCTCTTCTCCTTTTCCTTTGCCTTTCCTCTTTTCTTCTTTTTGCTTTCGCTCTTTTTCTTTTGCTCTTCTCCGTTTCCTTTGCCTTTCCTCTTTTCTTCTTTTTGCTTTCGATCTTTTTGCTTTTGCTCTTCTCCGTTTCCTTTGCCTTTCCTCTTTTCTTCTTTTTGCTTTCGCTCTTCTTCTTTTTCTTTTGCTCTTCTCCGTTTCCTTTGCCTTTCCTCTTTTCTTCTTTTTGCTTTCGCTCTTTTTCTTTTTCTTTTGCTCTTCTCCGTTTCCTTTGCCTTTCCTCTTTTCTTCTTTTTGCTTTTGCTCTTTTCTTTTTCTTTTGCTCTTCTCCGTTTCCTTTGCCTTTCCTCTTTTCTTCTTTTTGCTTTTGCTCTTTTGTCTTTTGCTTTTGCTCTTCTCCGTTTCCTTTGCCTTTCCTCTTTTCTTCTTTTTGCTTTTGCTCTTTTTCTTTTGCTCTTCTCCGTTTCCTTTGCCTTTCCTCTTTTCTTCTTTTTGCTTTTGCTCTTTTGCTTTTTCTTTTGCTCTTCTCCGTTTCCTTTGCCTTTCCTCTTTTCTTCTTTTTGCTTTTGCTCTTTTGCTTTTGCTTTGCTCTTCTCCGTTTCCTTTTCCTTTCCTCTTTTCTTCTTTTTGCTTTTGCTCTTTTTCATTTGCTCTTTTCCGTTTCCTTTGCCTTTCCTCTTTTCTTCTTTTGCTTTTGCTCTTTTTGCTTTTGCTCTTTCCATTTCCTTTGCCTTTCCTCTTTTCTTCTTTTTGCTTTTCTCTTTTTCTTTTGCTCTTTTCCGTTTCCTTTGCCTTTCCTCTTTTCTTCTTTTTGCTTTTGCTCTTTTGCTTTTGCTCTTTTCCGTTTCCTTTGCCTTTCCTCTTTTCTTCTTTTTGCTTTTGCTCTTTTGCTTTTGCTTTGCTCTTTCCGTTTCCTTTGCCTTTCCTCTTTTCTTCTTTTTGCTTTTGCTCTTTTGCTTTTGCTTTTTCTCTTCTCCGTTTCCTTTGCCTTTCCTCTTTTCTTCTTTTTGCTTTCGCTCTTTTGCTTTTGCTCTTCTCCGTTTCCTTTGCCTTTCCTCTTTTCTTCTTTTTGCTTTCGCTCTTTTGCTTTTGCTCTTCTCCGTTTCCTTTGCCTTTCCTCTTTTCTTCTTTTTGCTTTTGCTCTTTTGCTTTTGCTCTTCTCCGTTTCCTTTGCCTTTCCTCTTTTCTTCTTTTTGCTTTTGCTCTTTTGCTTTTGCTCTTCTCCGTTTCCTTTGCCTTTCCTCTTTTCTTCTTTTTGCTTTTGCTCTTTTGCTTTTGCTCTTCTCCGTTTCCTTTGCCTTTCCTCTTTTCTTCTTTTTGCTTTTGCTCTTTTGCTTTTCTTTTGCTCTTCTCCGTTTCCTTTGCCTTTCCTCTTTTCTTCTTTTTGCTTTTGCTCTTTTGCTTTTGCTTTTGCTCTTCTCCGTTTCCTTTGCCTTTCCTCTTTTCTTCTTTTTGCTTTTGCTCTTTTGCTTTTGCTTTTGCTCTTCTCCGTTTCCTTTGCCTTTCCTCTTTTCTTCTTTTTGCTTTTGCGCTTTTGCTTTTGCTTTTGCTCTTCTCCGTTTCCTTTGCCTTTCCTCTTTTCTTCTTTTTGCTTTCGCTCTTTTGCTTTTGCTTTTGCTCTTCTCCGTTTCCTTTGCCTTTCCTCTTTTCTTCTTTTTGCTTTTGCTCTTTTGCTTTTGCTTTGCTCTTCTCCGTTTCCTTTGCCTTTCCTCTTTTCTTCTTTTTGCTTTTGCTCTTTTTCTTTTTCTTTTGCTCTTCTCCGTTTCCTTTGCCTTTCCTCTTTTCTTCTTTTTGCTTTTGCTCTTTTTCTTTTGCTTTTGCTCTTTTCCGTTTCCTTTGCCTTTCCTCTTTTCTTCTTTTTGCTTTTGCTCTTTTGCTTTTCTTTTGCTCTTTTCCTGTTCCTTTGCCTTTCCTCTTTTCTTCTTTTTGCTTTTGCTCTTTTGCTTTTCTTTTGCTCTTCTCCGTTTCCTTTGCCTTTCCTCTTTTCTTCTTTTTGCTTTTGCTCTTTTGCTTTTCTTTTGCTCTTTTCCGTTTCCTTTGCCTTTCCTCTTTTCTTCTTTTTGCTTTTGCTCTTTTGCTTTTCTTTTGCTCTTCTCCGTTTCCTTTGCCTTTCCTCTTTTCTTCTTTTTGCTTTTGCTCTTTCTTTTGCTTTTGCTCTTTTCCGTTTCCTTTGCCTTTCCTCTTTCTTCTTTTGCTTTTGCTCTTTTGCTTTTGCTCTTCTCCGTTTCCTTTGCCTTTCCTCTTTTCTTCTTTTTGCTTTCTTTGCTCTTCTCCGTTTCCTTTGCCTTTCCTCTTTTCTTCTTTTTGCTTTCGCTCTTTTGCTTTTGCTCTTCTCCGTTTCCTTTGCCTTTCCTCTTTTCTTCTTTTTGCTTTCGCTCTTTTGCTTTTGCTCTTCTCCGTTTCCTTTGCCTTTCCTCTTTTCTTCTTTTTGCTTTCGCTCTTTTGCTTTTTCTTTTGCTCTTCTCCGTTTCCTTTGCCTTTCCTCTTTTCTTCTTTTTGCTTTCTCTTTTCTTTTGCTTTTGCTCTTTTCTTTTGCTCTTCTCCGTTTCCTTTGCCTTTCCTCTTTTCTTCTTTTTGCTTTCGCTCTTTTGCTTTTGCTCTTCTCCGTTTCCTTTGCCTTTCCTCTTTTCTTCTTTTTGCTTTCGCTCTTTTGCTTTTGCTCTTCTCCGTTTCCTTTGCCTTTCCTCTTTTCTTCTTTTTGCTTTTGCTCTTTTCTTTTGCTTTTGCTCTTCTCCGTTTCCTTTGCCTTTCCTCTTTTCTTCTTTTTGCTTTCGCTCTTTTCTTTTGCTTTTGCTCTTCTCCGTTTCCTTTGCCTTTCCTCTTTTCTTCTTTTTGCTTTTGCTCTTTTGCTTTTGCTTTTGCTCTTTTCCGTTTCCTTTGCCTTTCTCTTTTCTTCTTTTGCTTTTGCTCTTTTGCTTTTGCTCTTCTCCTTTCCTTTGCCTTTCCTCTTTTCTTCTTTTTGCTTTTGCTCTTCTCCGTTTCCTTTGCCTTTCCTCTTTTCTTCTTTTTGCTTTCGCTCTTTTGCTTTTGCTCTTCTCCGTTTCCTTTGCCTTTCCTCTTTTCTTCTTTTTGCTTTTGCTCTTTTGCTTTTGCTCTTCTCCGTTTCCTTTGCCTTTCCTCTTTTCTTCTTTTTGCTTTCGCTCTTTTCTTTTGCTTTTGCTCTTCTCCGTTTCCTTTGCCTTTCCTCTTTTCTTCTTTTTGCTTTTGCTCTTTTGCTCTTTTTGCTTTTGCTCTTCTCCGTTTCCTTTGCCTTTCCTCTTTTCTTCTTTTTGCTTTCGCTCTTTTGCTTTTTCTTTTGCTCTTCTCCGTTTCCTTTGCCTTTCCTCTTTTCTTCTTTTTGCTTTAGCTCTTTTGCTTTTTCTTTTGCTCTTTTCCGTTTCCTTTGCCTTTCCTCTTTTCTTCTTTTTGCTTTTGCTCTTTTTCTTTTGCTTTTGCTCTTCTCCGTTTCCTTTGCCTTTCCTCTTTTCTTCTTTTTGCTTTTGCTCTTTTGCTTTTGCTTTTGCTCTTCTCCGTTTCCTTTGCCTTTCCTCTTTTCTTCTTTTTGCTTTTGCTCTTTTGCTTTTGCTTTTGCTCTTCTCCGTTTCCTTTGCCTTTCCTCTTTTCTTCTTTTTGCTTTTGCTCTTTTGCTTTTGCTTTTGCTCTTTTCCGTTTCCTTTGCCTTTCCTCTTTTCTTCTTTTTGCTTTCGCTCTTTTGCTTTTGCTTTTGCTCTTTTCCGTTTCCTTTGCCTTTCCTCTTTTCTTCTTTTTGCTTTTGCTCTTTTTCTTTTGCTTTTGCTCTTTTCTCTTTTCTTTTGCTCTTCTCCGTTTCCTTTGCCTTTCCTCTTTTCTTCTTTTTGCTTTCGCTCTTTTGCTTTTGCTTTTGCTCTTCTCCGTTTCCTTTGCCTTTCCTCTTTTCTTCTTTTTGCTTTTGCTCTTTTTCTTTTTGCTTTTGCTCTTTTGCTTTTCTTTGCTCTTCTCCGTTTCCTTTGCCTTTCCTCTTTTCTTCTTTTTGCTTTTGCTCTTTTGCTTTTGCTTTTGCTCTTCTCCGTTTCCTTTGCCTTTCCTCTTTTCTTCTTTTTGCTTTTGCTCTTTTGCTTTTCTTTTGCTCTTCTCCGTTTCCTTTGCCTTTCCTCTTTTCTTCTTTTTGCTTTTGCTCTTTTGCTTTTGCTTTTGCTCTTTTCCGTTTCCTTTGCCTTTCCTCTTTTCTTCTTTTTGCTTTTGCTCTTTTGCTTTTGCTCTTTTCCGTTTCCTTTGCCTTTCCTCTTTCTTCTTTTTGCTTTTGCTCTTTTGCTTTTGCTCTTTTCCGTTTCCTTTGCCTTTCCTCTTTTCTTCTTTTTGCTTTTGCTCTTTTGCTTTTGCTCTTTTCCGTTTCCTTTGCCTTTCCTCTTTTCTTCTTTTTGCTTTTGCTCTTTTGCTTTTGCTCTTCTCCGTTTCCTTTGCCTTTCCTCTTTTCTTCTTTTTGCTTTTGCTCTTTTGCTTTTGCTCTTCTCCGTTTCCTTTGCCTTTCCTCTTTTCTTCTTTTTGCTTTTGCTCTTTTGCTTTTGCTCTTCTCCGTTTCCTTTGCCTTTCCTCTTTTCTTCTTTTTGCTTTTGCTCTTTTGCTTTTGCTTTTGCTCTTCTCCGTTTCCTTTGCCTTTCCTCTTTTCTTCTTTTTGCTTTTGCTCTTTTGCTTTTGCTTTTGCTCTTCTCCGTTTCCTTTGCCTTTCCTCTTTTCTTCTTTTTGCTTTTGCTCTTTTGCTTTTGCTTTTGCTCTTCTCCGTTTCCTTTGCCTTTCCTCTTTTCTTCTTTTTGCTTTTGCTCTTTGTTTGCTTTTGCTCTTCTCCGTTTCCTTTGCCTTTCCTCTTTTCTTCTTTTTGCTTTTGCTCTTTTGCTTTTGCTTTTGCTCTTCTCCGTTTCCTTTGCCTTTCCTCTTTTCTTCTTTTTGCTTTTGCTCTTTTGCTTTTTGCTTTTGCTCTTTTCTTTTTCTTTTGCTCTTCTCCGTTTCCTTTGCCTTTCCTCTTTTCTTCTTTCTTGCTTTTGCTCTTTTCTTCTTTTTGCTTTTGCTCTTTTGCTTTTGCTTTTGCTCTTCTCCGTTTCCTTTGCCTTTCCTCTTTTCTTCTTTTTGCTTTTGCTCTTTTGCTTTTGCTTTTGCTCTTCTCCGTTTCCTTTGCCTTTCCTCTTTTCTTCTTTTTGCTTTTGCTCTTTTGCTTTTGCTTTTGCTCTTCTCCGTTTCCTTTGCCTTTCCTCTTTTCTTCTTTTTGCTTTTGCTCTTTTTCTTTTGCTTTTGCTCTTCTCCGTTTCCTTTGCCTTTCCTCTTTTCTTCTTTTTGCTTTTGGTCTTTTTCTTTTTGCTTTTGCTCTTTTCTTTGCTTTTGCTCTTCTCCGTTTCCTTTGCCTTTCCTCTTTTCTTCTTTTTGCTTTTGCTCTTTTGCTTTTGCTCTTCTCCGTTTCCTTTGCCTTTCCTCTTTTCTTCTTTTTGCTTTTGCTCTTTTGCTTTTTTTGCTCTTCTCCGTTTCCTTTGCCTTTCCTCTTTTCTTCTTTTTGCTTTTGCTCTTTTGCTTTTGCTTTTGCTCTTCTCCGTTTCCTTTGCCTTTCCTCTTTTCTTCTTTTTGCTTTTGCTCTTTTGCTTTTGCTTTTGCTCTTCTCCGTTTCCTTTGCCTTTCCTCTTTTCTTCTTTTTGCTTTTGCTCTTTTGCTTTTGCTCTTTCTCCGTTTCCTTTGCCTTTCCTCTT
>NW_026539071.1:137831-163169 GCF_027791375.1 Indicator indicator | reverse complement strand
CTTTGGTTTCAACCATTGAAACTCTGTCTGGAGAGATAAAAAATTGCATGAAAGAGATGCAGGAGGAAATTAAAACCTCCATCTCCAACTTGATGGAGGGGGATGATTCTGATTCCTCTTCCTCCAGATGGATACAAGCTTCAGCTGTCAGAAACAGACGTGATCTAAGGAGGCCATTCCAGAATAGGTCAAACCAAAACAGACAGCAGAAACAATCATGTGGCAGTATCTGGATAACTCTGCGTGATCAGTTTGGTGAGAACATGAACAGATGGGATAGTCAACCAACTTCTGATCTTTTCAGGAGGTTACGGGAGCTGCAGAGTGGCAGATCCTGAGGTAGCAATACCAGGAGGGTAGCTGTCGCTTCCTCAGTTTCCCAGAACAACTCTGATAGCTCCAACAGTGATTCTAATTCTGATGCTGGACATTGTGCCAGCTGTACATGTGGATGTAATCCACATGTTCCGCCAGGGGGAGGTAAGGGATAATGGAGATAACAGAATCTATTGGGATGTGTACATCCAGTGGCCTGGCACTTCAACATTTCAGAAGTACAGGGCCTTGGTTGACACAGGAGCTCAGTGCACCATAATACCATCAAATTATCAAGGGGGAGAATCTATAACTATTCAGGGAGTCACTGGTGGATCTCAAGAGTTGTTTAAGATAGAGGTTGATATAAGTTTAACTGGGAAGCAGTGGAAGAAACATACTATTGTACCAGGTCCTAATGCACCTTGTATTTTGGGAATTGATTTTCTGAGAGAAGGGCGTTTTAAAGACCCTAAGGGTTACAAATGGGCTTTTGGAATAGCAACTGTAGAAATTGATGGAGGGAAATTGAAGTTGTCCATTAGACCTGAGCTTTCAGATGAATCTGCAGTTGTGGGACAGCATGAGATAGAGGATGTAAAGGTGCCGGTTGCTTCTCAAACTGTGCATCACAGACAATACAGAACCAACCGTGACTCTTTGGTGCCCATTCAAAACTTGATTCGTCAGTTGGAGAGTCAGAAGGTCATCAGCAAAACTCATTCACCTTTCAACAGTCCAATCTGGCCTGTGCGAAAGCAGAATGGAGAGTGGCGTCTGACAGTTGATTTCCGTGCCTTGAATGAAGTAACTCCACCCATGAGTGCAGCTGTGCCAGACATGATGGAACTCCAATATGAGCTGGAATCCAAGCAGGCCAAATGGTATGCTACCATAGACATTGCTAATGCTTTCTTCTCTATTCCCATAGCAGAGGAATGCAGGCCTCAGTTTGCTTTCACCTGGAGAGGCATTCAGTACACATTCAATCGTTTGCCCCAGGGGTGGATTCACAGTTCAACCATCTGCCATGCAGTGATCCACGATGCTTTGGAGAAAGGTGGAGCTCCAGAACACATTCAGTTCATCGATGACATCATCGTCTGGGGTGAGACTGCTGAAGAAGTCTTCGAGAAAGGTAACAAAATCATTGACATTCTCTTGCAAGCTGGTTTCGCTATCAAGCGAGACAAGGTGAAAGGACCTGCCAGAGAAATCCAGTTTCTGGGAGTGTGGTGGCAAGATGGTCGCCGTCACATCCCAATGGATGTGATAAACAGAGTCTCCACCATGGCAAATCCCATCAACAAGAAAGAAACTCTGCGTTTCTTAGGCATAGTGGGATTTTGGAGACTGCACATTCCTGGATACAGTCAGATTGTGAAACCTCTCTATGATGTGACTCGAAAGAGAAACAGTTTCCAATGGGGTCCTGAGCAACAAGCAGCCTTTGACCAGATCAAGCGAGAGGTAGTCCAAGCGATGGGTCTGGGACCTGTCCGAACCGGTCCAGACATTAAGAACATTCTGTACACGGCCGCGAGTGACAATGGTCCAACCTGGTGCTTATGGCAAAAAGCTCCAGGGGAGACACGAGGACGTCCTCTTGGTTTCTGGGGTCGTGGCTACAGAGGATCAGAGGCAAACTACACTCCAACAGAGAAAGAGATTTTAGCTGCTTATCAAGGAGTGAAAGCTGCTTCTGAAGTGATTGGAACTGAGTCACAACTTCTTCTAGCTCCTAGATTGCCAGTTCTGAATTGGATGTTCAAAGGCAAAGGTTCTTCACCACATCATGCAACAGATGGATGGCTCTGATAACACAGAGAGCTCGAATGGGAAATCTCGAAAGGCCTGGTTTGGTGGAGGTGATCACAAACTGGCCAGAAGGCACAAGCTGTGCTAAACCTCCAGAGGAGAGAGTAGCTCGTGCTGAGGAAGCTCCTCCTTAGAGTGATGTGTCTGATGATGAAAAGAGAGATGCTTTGTTCACAGACGGTTCCTGTCGTCTTGTTGGGAACAAGTGGAGATGGAAATCTGCAGTGTGGAGTCCAATGCGCAGAGTTGCAGAAGCGAGAGATGGAGAAGGAGAATCCAGTCAATTCGCAGAGGTAAAAGCTGTCCAGCTAGCTCTTAACATAGCTGAACGTGAGAGATGGCCAAAGCTTTATCTCTACACCGACTCGTGGATGGTAGCCAATGCCTTGTGGGGTTGGCTGAAAGACTGGAAAAAGAATGGCTGGCAGAGGAAAGGAAAGCCAATCTGGGCTGCAGATCTGTGGCAAGACATTGCTGCTCGCATCGACAGAATCCCAGTGAAAGTGAGACACATCGATGCTCACATTCCTAAGAGCAAAGCTACTGAGGAACAACAACACAACCATCAGGCAGATCTAGCTGCAAGAGTTTCCCAGGTGGACACAAACTCTGATCCTGATCCTGATCTTGACTGGAAACACCGAGGTGAGCTGTTCTTAGCTCGGTGGGCCCATGACTCGTCAGGACATCAAGGCAGAGATGCAACCTACCGATGGGCTCGTGGCAGATCCATTGACATTTCCATGGATGCTATCACACAAGTCATCCATGACTGTGACATTTGTGCTGCTATTAAGCAGGCAAAGCGGATCAAGCCCTTGTGGTACGGTGACCGATGGTCCAAGTACAAGTATGGTGAAGCATGGCAGATTGACTACATCACTCTACCTCGTTCTCCATCTGGTAAGCAGTATGTGCTGACTATGGTAGAGGCAAGCACTGGATGGCTGGAAACTTATCCAGTTCCTCATGCAACTGCACGTAACACCATTCTTGGCCTGGAGAGACAAATCCAGTGGAGACATGGAACTCCAGAGAGGATTGAGTCGGACAATGGAACTCATTTCAAGAACAATCTTGTAAAAAACTGGGCCAAAGAGCACGGCATCGAGTGGATATTCCACATTCCCTACTATGCACCAGCTGCAGGGAAGATCGAATGCTACAACGGTTTGCTGAAAACCACTCTCAGAGCCATGGGGGGTGGATCTTTGAAAAACTGGGAGAAACATTTAGCACAAGCAACCTGGTTGGTGAATAGTAGAGGTTCAGTGAATCGAGCTGGACCTGCCCAATCAGATTTGTTGCGAAAGGAGGAAGGTGGTAGAGTTCCTGTTATCAAAGAAAAGAATCTGTTAGGCAAAACTGTTTGGGTATTTTCTCCTTCAGGAGAGGCCAAACCTGTCCGAGGGGTGGTTTCTGCTGAAGGTCCTGGTCACACCTATTGGGTGATGCAAGAAAATGGTGAAATTCAGTGTATTCCACAAAGAAATCTAACTTTGGCTGAGAGAGGTTAAATTCAGAGTGCTGCGCAGATACAGCATCGCGCCCAAGAGGAGAGTTCATGAGATCTACGGTGCACGAACCCTGAGAGCCCTGAGTCACCTGAGAGTCCCTGTTCCTTTCTTCGCTCCATCTGCGAGGAAACAAGCTGTTTGCTGTTTTTCCTGTGATTTGACTCTTTTGAATCATCTACATCTGAGATAGCCGGAATGGACTATGGTCTTTATTCACCTAGTGTTGTAGATATTATTTTAGATTAGATAAATGATAGTAGCAGCCAATGGAATTGTTTAGAAGGGGTGGACTGTGATGGTTTGAAACTGTCTTTTTAATTTTTCCTTGCAAAGTTCAGAACAGAGAAAGTGAAAGAATGTAAATAAGTCACTATTGGGTGTAAGAAAGCAAAATAACGATTGTTCTAAACACTTCCATTGGATAGATAGAAATATTTAAGAACTATTACCCAAAACAAAGTAGGCATTCGGCACATTCTGTGTTCGGCAGTGGGGGCAGTTGCTGGGCTGTCTGGCTGCTGTTTCTTCTTCTCTTCTGGCTGAAGATAACACACTGACCTTGGCAGCTAAGTTAACAACTTTCTGTTTAACTAACTCTGCTTCTCTGTCCAGGGGGGTCTGGGGGGGAAGCTCCTGGGAGAGGGAGGCCCCTTTGGGAGGGTCCCCTTGGGGGGAAGCAAAGGGAGATCGGTTGTGCTTTTTCTGTTGATTGTATATATTTGTGAATGTTGTGAATTTTGTATATTTGTACATATTCATTGCATTTCATTGTAGATTTTAGACTCTGCTTGTAAATACAGCTTTTCATTTGCTTCCAGACTGAGCTAGCCTGGTTATTGTTGGTGGGGGGGGAATTTCAGCTCACACCAACACAGCGCTCGATGGATTATTCCAAATTACTAATTGTCAAGCCTGGCTTCTATATGCCATAGCCAGTTTCGTTTCCCCACAGAATGAAACTGTTCCAGCAGACAGCCTACACTGAAAATGAAGACTTTCCCTATAAGGACCAGAAGTCAATCACCAGTCAGGGGCTGGAAACTGAAATACTGAGAGTACAGACACTGGGGTTTGAACAGATGCTACCCTACACTGCTTTTGCAGTCACTCTGGTTAGAGTATAGTTATACGGTTTGCAGGGTTATATGTATAATGTTCTTGCAATTTTAATATAGAATCACAGAATCATAGAATCAGTCAGGGTTGGAAGGGACCACAAGGATCATCTAGTTCCAACCCCCCTGCCATGGGCAGGGACACCCCACACTAGATCAGGCTGGCCAGAGCCTCATCCAGCCTGGCCTTAAACACCTCCAGGGATGGGGCCTCAACCACCACCCTGGACAACCCATTCCAGGCTCCCACCACTCTCATGGTGAAGAACTTCTTCCTCACATCCAGCCTGAATCTCCCCACTTCCAGCTTTATTCCATTCCCCCTAGTCCTATCACTACCTGATAACCTAAAAAGTCCCTCCCCAGCTTTCTTGTAGGCCCCCTTCAGATACTGGAAAGCCACAATAAGGTCACCTCGGAGCCTTCTCTTCTCCAGAATGAACAGCCCCAACTCCTTCAGTCTGTCCTCATAGGAGAGGCGCTCCAGCCCTCTGATCATCCTGGTGGCCCTTCTAGTTCCAGCATGTCCATATCCCTCTTGTAATAGGGGCTCCAGAACTGGACACAGTACTCCAGGCGGGGTCTCACCAGAGCTGAGTAGAGGGGGAGAATCACCTCCCTTGACCTGCTGGCCACACTTCTCTTGATGCAGCCCAGGATCTGATTGGCTTTCTGGGCTGCAAGTGCACATTGACAGCTCAGGTTGAGCTTCTCGTCCACTAGCACCCCCAAGTCCCTCTCCTCAGGGCTGCTTTCCAGCCAGTCACTGCCCAGCCTGTATTTGTGCTTTGGATTGCCTCGACCCAGATGCAGGACCCTGCACTTTGTCTTGTTGAACCTCATGAGGTTGGCTTGGGCCCACCTCTCCAGCCTGTCAAGGTCCCTCTGGATGGCATCCCTTCCCTCCAGCATGTCTGCTGCACCACACAGCTTGGTGTCATCAGCAAACTTGCTGAGGGTGCACTCAATGCCACTGTCCATGTCATCGCCAAAGATATTGAACAAGACTGGTCCCAGGACTGATCCCTGAGGGACTCCGCTTGTCACTGGCCTCCACTTGGACATGGACCCATTGACAGCCACTCCTTGGGTGCGGCCATCAAGCCAGTTCTTTATCCATCTTGTGGTCCACCCATCAAACCCATGTGCCACCAGTTTGGAGACCAGGATGTGGTGTGGGACAGTGTCAAAGGCTTTGCTCAGGTCCAGGTAAATGACATCAGTTGCTCTCCCCTCATCTGTTAATGTTGTGACCTTGTCATAGAAGTCCACCAGGTTTGTCAGGCAGGATTTGCCCTTGGTAAACCCATGCTGACTGTACCCAATCACCTCTTCACTATTCTTCTGTCTCAGAAGTGCCTCCAGGAGAATCTGCTCCATGATCTTACCAGGCACAGAGGTGAGACTGACTGGCCTGTAGTTCCCTGGTTCTTCCTTCTCACCCTTTTTGAAAAGGGGAGTAATGTTTCTCCTTTTCCAGTCAGTGGGGACTTCCCCAGACTGCCAGGACTTTTGGAATATAACAGAGAGGGGTTTAGCCACCTCATCTGCCAGTTCTCTCAGTACCCGTGGGTGTATCCCGTCGGGTCCCATGGACTTGAACACTTTCAATTTCTTCAGGTGATCACGAACTTGTTCTTCACTTATGATGGGCAGTTCTTCCTCCTGATCCTTGCCATTAGATTCCATGACTATTCCAGGAGTGTGGCTGGAGGCCCTTGCAGTGAAGACTGAGGTAAAGAAGTCATTGAGAACCTCAGCCTTTTCCAGGTCACTTGTGACCATTTCACCTGTTTCCTTTCTGAGGGGGCCCACACCTTCCCTAGTCTTCTTTTTACCATTAATATACCTGTAGAAATTCTTAGTGTTCCCTTTGACCTCCCTGGCTAGATTCAATTCAAACTGTGCTTTGGCTTTCCTAACCAGGTCTCTTGCTGCTTGGGCAGCTTCCTTATATAACCCCCCTTCTAGCTGTCATTTCCTCCGCTTCTTGTAGAGTTTCCTTTTAAGTGATAGCGTGTCCAGCAGCTCCTTGCTCATCCAGGCCAGGCCTCCTAGCATTCTTCCCTGCTTTTCTCTTTGTTGGTATACATTGCTCCTGGACACAGAGGAGGTGGTCCTTGAATACTGACCAGCTGTCCTGGGCCCCTCTTCCCTCTAGGGCTTTGTCCTTTGACACTTTGGCTAGCAGATCCCTGAAGCGATCAAAGTCTGCACACCTGAAGTCTGGGGTCATAAGCTTAGAATACGTCCTTCTGGTTGCCCTGAGGATCTTACATTCAACTGCTTCATGCTCCCTGCAGCCAAGGCTGTCTCTGAGCCTCACATTGGTTACCAGCCCTTCCCTGTTGGTGAGAACAAGGTCCAGCATAGCACCTTTTCTCGTTGGTTCCTCTACCATTTGGAGGAGGAAGTTGTCATCTATGCAATCCAGGAACATCCTGGATTGCTGGTGCTTTGCTGTGTTGTCCCTCCAGCAGATGTCAGGGTGGTTGAAATCACCCATGAGGACCAGGGCTTGTGACCTGGAAGCCACTTCTATTTGCCTGTGGAGGGCCTCATCTGCTTGGTTCTGCTGGTCAGGTGGCCTGTAGCAGACCCCTACAGTAACATCTCCTTCCCCTGTCTTGCCTTTAATTTTGACCCATACACTCTCAACCAGCTCATCATCCTTCCCCAGGTGGAGCTCCACTGATTCCAGCTGGTCACTGACATAGAGGGCAACACCTCCTCCTCTCCTTCCCTGCCTATCCTTCCTAAAGAGCTTGTACCCATCTATCCCTACATTCCAGTCATGGGTATCATCCCACCAAGTTTCAGTAATAGCCACTATGTCATGTCATCCCAGCAGCACAGCGGCCCTTAATTCATCCTGTTTGTTGCCCAAGCTGCGTGCATTTGCATAGATGCACTTCAGCTGGGCTGGCCCTGTCGTCCTCTTGTGCCAGTTCCACTTGATTTCCACAGAGTGTCCTGGTGCATCATTCGTGGCTTGCCTCAGGGCAGCAAGTTGAGAGCCCTCCCTAGCTCTCCATCCCTCTGCCTCTGGTGAGCTGCCCCTCTGTTTGTCACTGGCCAACAGAAGACTATTAACCCCTTCCCCCTTCAAATCTAGTTTAAAGCCCTGTCAGTGAGCCCTGACAATTCCTGCCCCAGGATCCTTTTCGCTCTCTGGGACAAGTGCATCCCATTAGTTGTTTGCATCTCTGGTGCCTTGTAAACCGAGCCATGATTGTAGAACCCAAAGCACTGTCGATGACACCAGCCCTGGAGGCATGAATTGACCTCTTGGCTCTTCTTAAATGTTCCCTTGTTCATCACTGACATTAGGATAACCTATTTGAGGCGAATTAAATCATGGAGCAACATTTGCCCGCATACACTTGCCCATAAGCAGGGGGTGGAATGTGGTGAATGATGCTTATGTCCAAAATTATGTTCCAGATATTGCCAGGACATGTCCCTACATGTTCAGCTAGAACCCCCTCTTCAGTCTCCCTTCTGGAGGGAGGAGGGGGATTCTTGGCACCACCGAGTCCAGGTAAACAACCTGCCTGGGCATGTTGTTTACTTTTGTGGTAAACAAAGCTCAGGCAATATGCTCATGCTTGCCTTGTTCAAGGCGTACACTTCTATTATATTTGGCAAAACATCAATTCATTGGTTAATTATTCTGTTTAGAAAGGATGCTCATTGGACCAGTATTTGTGTGGCAAATGTTAAATAGGGGTTTTTTTGGTAAACAAGTGCTCCGTGCTTGTGCCCATGTGCGTGCCTGTATTTGCCTCACGCACTGCGTTGCCTAAGGGTCCACTTTACCTGGGACTTGAACCGGTGTTTCCGAGTGTTTCGCTGTGGACCGCCACTGTTGCCTGACCGATCACCAAGCGAGGGAACCACGGTAACTCGTGTGTATTGCCCGTCCCGGACCGCTACAGCCCCCCTGGAGTGGGGACATTGCTTCGGCCGGACCTGCCGATTCCTGGGGGCCGTGAAAGGAGTCGCCCCCACCTCGCAGAGAATCCGCTTTGCCGTGCCCTGCGAGCCTCGGTGACAAGGCTTTTCCCCCAGAGCGGGAAGCTCTTCCCATGTAACGCACTCTGCGGACTGAGCTGCAAAAGCTTCCAAGGCTTCCTGGAAAGCTCCAGGACTTTTCACTCTGGGAGAAGTAGCAACCATGCGGCACAGCGCCACATGGTTGGTGCCATTTTCAATTTCCTTATTACAGCACATCCATGCCACAATTTCTGGAGTATAAACGCAGTGTCAAGGAAAGATTCCACAAAGTTCTTAGTTCGTGAGTAAGCCAAGTATTTCTTCATAAAGTTTCTGTTGAGGTTTGTGCCAAACCATCTGTTTGTGGGCTTGCTGGGCACCGACAAGCACACACACCACCTCCCCACTCCCCACCTCTTTCCGAAATGGTTTCATTTCTAAATTTCCAAACCCTCTCAAGCTGTTCAAAGCGCCTGTATATATATATATATATATATACATCCTGTAGAGATGGTTCTGCCAACTGAATACTAGTACCTGTAAGTAAAAGCTGTAAATAATTTGTAGCATAGTTTGTAAATAAATTATAAAATTTCTATAAATATCTCTGCCATTCTTTTCCTGGCAGGAATATACATTTCTTAAGAAGTGGTTCATGAGTAACTTAAGCTAATTTACCTGGTTGTTTATAAAGTGTTATAGCATCTCGTGACCCGAGTCAGCACTGCCATTTGTTTTTGCGTTATAAGAGTTTCCAGTTTGATCCTCCGTATTCCAAGTTTCTGATTTTACTAGACTGTTGTTCTACTGGTTATTAGCATGCTATTGTGTGTAATCAACCTGCCATTGACGAGGCAGATGGACCTGATCAAATTAGCTTGGAAAAAATAATTTTCTATGCACCTTAAGCTGTCATAATGAGTCAATTACTAAGCGCCGAATTGTAAGAGCAGAAGTGGGAAGCACATCTCCCTGCGTCGCAGCATCCAAGAGACACTTTCCTGCTTCCTCCCAGGTTTCCACACAAAAAGCAGTCCGTGCGTCAGCTGGTATCCCATTTTTCTTACACCAAATGAGCAAGAGACGTAAAGTCAGCTCCTCAAACTTAATGCCGTGCTTTTTGAGTATGTGTATGAATACAAACAGAATTGACTTCTCCCCTGCGAAGATCTGCACCCCCATCATCCTGTACGTGACAGCTCACCTTGTCAGAGCTCTGAGGCTTTTAGAATCTGGATTCTTTTGGCTGAAAGCACAGATCTTTGAGATTCACTTCGACTGTGACCGTCAATTTCTTATTTTAATAGTAATGGGTAGCTCACACCATTGACCCCGTGAATTCCACCGTGACTGACACTGCCATGAACATCTGTGTTATTATTAATTACCAGCTGAAAAACGCTGGATCCCGGGACATTCACTGCGACTGGAACCGCCGCCAACACCTATTTTAATATTAACAACCAGCTAAAAATTCTAGATTCTATGAAATTCACGATGACTGACACCGCCGCCAACACTTATTTTAATATTAATGACCAACTGAAACCACTGGATTTTGTGGAATTCGCTCCCATGGAATTCACTACAGTGTCATTAACACCTGCTCCTCAGGTGTACGGATCCGCTGAAATAATATTCTTACTCCTCAGCCCGAAAGAGGAATGGTCCGGGAGAGCCCTGCAGGGAGGGGGGGCACAGACCCGAGTTCCAGACTGAGCTCCGGCCGCTGTGTGAGTCACCGTTGTTGTACTCCGTAGGGGTTATCAGGCTACCACGGAGCAGAAGAAGAGTCTGCTTTCGAAAGCACTGAACTTTGTGTTCCACCCAGGGCTCTGCCGTCGGTTGGGGTCTGGCCCAGGGGTCTTCTACCCCATAGGGGTAATATTCAGTGGCAAACCAGTGCACATCAGGGTCACCAGATGTTGTAGGCTGTTGAACACCCCTGAGAATCTGGCCGGGCTTCTTGGGAGCTCTTTGTAGGCTTCTCCCCCGAGCCCAGTGCCCATGGCCACTTGCAATAAACACACCGAGACGAGGAGCGTTTGCACCAACAACTGCCAGCACTGCCAGCTCTTTAATGATTACAAACCCTGGTTTTTAAATACCTCTTTACTTTCCTGCTAGTTGGTTACCAGAACACTTTCCCAGACAGCAAAAACCTCCCTACCTTTTATCTTGTGGCTGCAAAGCTAGTCATCTTTAAGAAACACAAAGGGGGGGAGGCATTCTCACCATCAAGGTCGTTTACAGATAGCCCGCCAGAGGCCTAGCCCGTTCCACATTCTATCAACAATGTCCCACGGGCAGCAGATTGCAATTTACCCACTCCATGTGCAGCGTACTCTATGCCGAGCCCCTACGTGCCTCATGCAGATGTTCAGTTCAGTGCGCCAGCCGCTCGTGCATTTAGCTCAGCCACTGGATGTGAAATAAATCCGCCCACAGCTCAGCCAAAAGATAGAGGCTTTCCAGTAAAGGATTGTGAACTGGACTTTGCATCTACACCGCCACCTGTCCAGACCCAAACTCAGTGGCTGCTTATGCTGTACACCACTCGCCGATTCAGCAACCAGTCTACTTGCAGACTAGCTGCCCAGCGGAACCTGACCCAGGAACAGTTGGCAGCTGCAGACAAGCTGCAAGACTCTGGCCAGCAGGGACATAGACTCCAGCTCTGAGGAGGGAGTCATATTACAGTACGTTCCTCCCATAATTAGGCAGGAAGTTACAGCAGCCCGTAGTGGCTGTGAGATCACCAGAACTCAGGTTCGCCCTTGTTACAGCGGAGAGCTGGGATCCCCCTCCCACATTAATAATAACCAGGCTAACTCAGTCCAGAAGCAAATGAAGCTGTATTTTACAGGCAAAACTACAATCTATGATGAAATGCAATGAATATGTACAAATATATACTATTCACAACATTTACAAATATGTGCAATCAACAGAAAAACACAACAAAGCCCCCTGCTCCCCCCCCCCCCCCCCCCGGGGGGCTCCTGCTTCTTTCCCCCCTCCTTTCCCAAAGCAGGCAAAAGGGAAGAAAGCCAAGAAGCAGAGAGAGGCTTGTTAAACTTACCTTGTCAAGGTCAGTATGCGAGTGTGTGTGTTATCTCCAGCCAGAAGACTGCTCAGCAGAGAAAAACCAGACAGAAAGACAGAGAGAGACTGCCCATACCTTGTTTTGAGTACTGGCTCTTAAACATCTCTCTCTCTCCAATGGAAGTGTTTAGAATAATCATTATTTTGCTTTCTTACATCCAAGAGTGATTTATTTTACATTCTTTCACTTTGTGAGAAGAAATTAAAGGTATTGCCTTAAAACTATCACAGCCCTTACTCTGCACATCAGTTAAACGAATTGCAGGAAAAAATTTCCCATGAGCCAAATGTAACAAAAACTGACTTTCTGTATAGAGTTTCAGCCACAGGTGGCAATCATGTTTTCCTGAGTGCTGAAGAGGCTGATACAGACTGGGGGCCTGATGTATTTTTGAGTCCAGGTCCAGATAGGAATTGTTCCCTAACTGCCCAAATCACTTATTGGGTGGGGGGCATAGACACCCCTGAAAGAGACGAACCCATTGTCATTTGGGTAGAGACCTCGGCTGAACTGTCTGCAGCAGTTTGGAGAATGTCTTGCATTCAGGCCATGCACAAACAAGGGCTCCATGTGTCCCCTTTAAATGCACTCATTAACCCCAAGAGGCTTAAACCTCTCACTCAAGGAGTGTCCAGTGCCTTTAAGGGACATTTGATCAATCGAATGGAGCAAATTAAACAGGCAGTCAAAAGAAATAAGTGCTCTGACAATTGCTGTGAGCACATCCCAACATGGAAAGAACTGTTAAAGGACCTTGTTGGTTATCCAGTTCACGCACCCTCTGGGAATGGACATTGTGCTGACACCCCTAAGCCAGATCGTCACCTCGTAGTAAAAAACGATAAATGTGCCAAACAGACATTTTCCCACACAAGTCCAAACAGCAGCCCAAACCAGCACAGACGTCACACCAGGAAAAAACGAGGATGTAACTCAAGCCGGAAGCAAGCTTCACCAACTAGAGACTGGTTTCAGCAAGCTCTTTCCTTAGGGATGCCTGAGCATGTATTAAAGTGCCTGACCATATGGGAAATGAAGTCACTCATGCTTAAGACATTGAACAAAAGTGGTGAATGGAAGCAAAGCCATAGTGGCAGCAGTGGGGACCAGAGTAATAGCAGCAGTTCTTCCACTGCAGATTCCCCTGCTGTTGTGGAAAACCCATTCACCTGTAAAAAGGAAAATAATGACAGTTCTAAACAATCCCATTGGAGACATGTCTACCATAAGAATTAGTGTGGTAAAAAAATCATTTTCTGTTTTGGCTTCTTCACTCTAGGAGATACTAACTTTGTGCTTCTGCTGGCTTCTGCTTCACCTTGGCTGCATAGCTAAATAAGTTGCTGTTTGCTATAGGGGAAATGAGAACCTGCAAAGAAGCAATTAATTAGCAATCATTCCCAGCTCATTAAACACAGAACTGCCCAATGCCATTGGAGTGGAATGTCCTGGAAGAGTCATTAACAAACCACTTAAACCTGTTTGCCCACTGCCCTCTCTCATCCCTCCCCCTTGCAGGGTCCAGGTTGAGGTCGAAGAGCCAATAGGCTGCCTGAGGGGTTGGAAGCTGAGCCCTGTGTCTCACGTTTCAGATAGCCTCCGACACGTACAGTTGCTTATTTGAGAATGCATGTGCAGTTTGCTTGCCATACAGCATTTCGAACTGATTGGCCAGATTTGAACAGGCAACCTAGCATTGGGCCGTTCAGTTTTCAAAAAAGGAATTTATAGGGGATGATGTGAAAGCCCACACCCTGTTCGTTAATGAGATCGAAGCGGCAACAAGCACCCGCATTGTGCTGCTGTCTTCAGGGTGATTAGCTTCTTTTGTTCTAGCAGCTGCTGTTTGAGCCCTAGATCTTCCCCACAGCAGCTCGCTCGCTCTATTGCTTCCTCTAATTTGGGATTTACCTTTTGGATTATTCCTGCCTATTGGATTACAAATAACAACTCCTGGGTATTGCTTCATCCAGCCAAAGTTTTGATGATTAGCAGCCCAGCGGTTCATAAGTAACTTAAGCTAATTTACCTGGTTGTTTCTAAAGTCTTATAGCTTCTTTACCTGTTGCTTAACTTTGCTGCAAAGCCGAGGGGTCCATCTCATGACCTGAGTCGGCACTGCCGTTTGTTTTTACGCTATAAGAGTTTCCAGTTTGTTCCTCCGTATTCCGAGTTGCTGATTTTCCTAGACTGTTATTCTACTCTTTATTAGCATCTTATTGTGTGTAATCAACCTGCCATTGACCGGGCAGATGAACCTGATCAAATTAGTTTGGAAAAAATGTTTGATATCTAATAAATCATATTAATATTTTATCATATTTCTGGCTGTGACAGTTTAGGCTGGGTGCCCCCTGCCACTGCTACATGTGATACACCTCTGGTGTCCCGGGTGCCCACCCAATAGGGGTGGACACAGGAAACGGCATATTTCTACCCATAAATCCTGCGCCCTATAAATCCATCTGCAAAATCATAATCTTTCTCTTTCTTCCCTCTCTGCTCCCACGGGAGATGCTTTCTTATCGGGTAACGGTGGGGAAGTATCTCTCTAGGCCACTTAGGCCTGTCTAGGCCTAATGCCAGGAGGAGAATGGAGGGGGGGGCAGTCTCAGACCTGGCCAGCCTGAGACTTGCCTAGCAGCGGGAGGGGGAAGAAAGAGCCCTGGGGGTTTTGGGTTTACCCTCAGGTGGGGAGAAGGGAAGGATTGGGAAGCTTTGGGAATTCTGTGAGGAGTTCTGCATGCTTTTCCATTTAAACTTTCCATCACTCTCCAATCCGTTTGTGTGTGTCATTCTTTTGTCCCTTTCGGGGCAAGAGAAGATCTGTCTGGCCCCAAACCAGAACACTAGCTTATAAATTTCATCATAAAGTATAACAATACGGCAACAAGGTTCATGCCTTCATTCTTCAGCCAATGGCCCCCAAATTCGGGGGAGAACCACAGCTTTCCATTATTTACCTGAAGTCCTGGCTAACTGGGGAGGTTCCAATGGACTGGAGAATACCAAATGTAACACCTATCTACAAGAAAGGAGGATCTGGGAAACTATAGACCTGTCAGTCTGACCTCGGTACCAGGGAAGGTCACGGAGCTGGTCATCTCAAGCACTATTACACACCATATAGAGAACAACCAGGGGATCAGACCCAATCAGCATGGGCTTATGATGGGCAGGTCCTGCCTGACCAACCTGATGTCCTTCTATGACAAGATGACCTGACTATTGGATGAGGGAAAGGCTATGGATATTGTCTACCTAGACTTTTGAAAAGCCTTTGACACCGTTTCCCACAGAATTCTCGTGGACAAACTGGCTTGGATGAGCACACTCTCTGCTGGATAAAGCACTGGATGGACGAACAGGCCCAAAGAGTGGTGGTCAACGGAGTTAAATTCAGCTGGTGGCTGGACACAAGTGGTGTTCCTCAGAGCTCAGTGTTGGGACCACTTCTGTTTAACATCTTTACTGATTATCTTGATGAAGACATAGAGTGTGTCATCAGTAGGTTTCCAGATGACACCAAGTTAGGTGGGAGTGTTGATCTTCATGAGGGTAGGGAGGATCTACAGAGGGACTTGGATAGATTGGATCAATGGGCCAATGTTAACAGGATGAGCTTGATCAATGCCAAATGCCAGGTCCTGCACTTGAGTCACAACAACCCCAAGCAACACTACAGGCTTGGGGAAGTGTGGCTGGAAAGCTGTCTGGCAGAAAGGGACCTGGGGATTCTAATCAACAAGCAATTGAATATGACCAAGCAGTGTGCCCAGATGGCCAAGAAAGCCAATGGTATCCTGGCCTTTGTTTTGGTTTGATCTATTCTGGAATGGTCTTCTTGGAGGACGTCTGTTCCTGACAGCTGAAACTTGTATCCATCTGGAGGAAGAGGAATCAGCATCATCCCCCTTCATCAAGTTGGATATGGAGGTTTTAAATTCCTCCTTCAGCTCTTTTATGCAATTCTTTAGCTATCCAGACAGAGTTTCAATGGCTGAAACCAAAGAAGTACATGCAAGACTATCCTCCAATTGCCTCATTTGGTCAGTGAAATGGCCAACAGTAGGAGGCACTCCACCATAATTTCTTGCCACAATTCTGCTTGCCAGTATGGTAGCATAATTAGGAGGAGCAAGCTTAATGAGCTTTTTGGCAAGGCCTGTTCCAACAGGAATTTCATCAGGATTCAGAGTCTTATGATCTCCATACATTATTTCTCTCACAGTAAATTCTCTCAGATGCTTGATTCCCTCATCTATTGTGGTCCAAGGCTTAGGGTTCCATGGTAAATCATCTCTGCTGGGGTACCTCAGCGAGACTGCCAGTAGGAGGCGTGCCCACAGAGAAACTTTACCAATGCACTTGCCTAGATGCCTGTCTATGACGGTATCCTTTGAGAGCATCCCCAACTGGGAGGCCGACTTGTCACCTACCACCAATGCTGGGGCTCCCATATCAAAACACCTGGCTAGCCAAGACAGGACTGGCTCATTATCTCCTCTGATGTAATCCTTCCTCACATGTCTAATTTCCTGTCTGGGTGCATTAGCTGACTGTATGTCATCCTCATCATCATCATCGCCATCTTGAGCTCACTGTCCCCATACTCCTACTGCAATCCTCCGTGCAGTTTCCTGGACTTCAGAGGCACTTCCAGCAGTTGCTAATTTACTAGGGCCCATATCCTGTCCTACATCTCCATCATCCATGTGTGGTCTCAAGAAGTCTGCCAGAGTTTTAAGGCTAACCTTCTCTTCCTCATCAGAAAGATCTTTCTTAACAGAGGGACCCTGAACAGAAGAATCCTGACCTCCTTCTGCACCCTCTCCTGCAGCATCTGCATCTCCTCCTGCAGCTCCTTTGAGCTTTCTGGTGACAGTAGCAACTAAATTCACTAGTTTATCTGTCACATTCACAGCAGAGTCTGCAGGAACAGAGAGATTCTGTGCAGAGTCAGCAGGTGCTCTTTGGGACCCTGCAGCTGCTGCTGCTTCCATATCGGCAGCAGAGGAAGGAAAGAGACTGTTCCTCGTTAATGGCACCTGCCTGCATAGCCATGGCTGTTACCTGAGATCCTGGCAAAGTTCCTGGAGCTTCTGGCAGAGTTCCTGCAGCTGCTGCTACTGGCTCTGAGCCAAGGTTATCGGCAGCTTTCTCACAAGTCTTCTCTTCCCTGCACTTAATTGTAATCTCCTAGACACTGTAATCAGAATCAGAACCTAATTCCAAATCTCTCTGAGCTTTTCTGTGTTTCCTTTTACGCCTACACAAGCTGCTAGAGCAAATACCCCCATATCTTTCTTGATACAGTGCTACCAGTAGCCACATGACTACTACAACAAGCATCAGATTCAAGCTTAGCATAAAAATCAATTTAGGGTTCCATTGGTTCACATTACCCTCTGCAAGAGGAATAGCAAACTCAAATGCTTCTGCTGGCAGATTTGTAGTTGAGTTGCCATAACTCCCTAGTCTGATAAAACCAGAACAATACTCAACAACTTTCAGTAACTTGTTCTTACCCCAAAGAAAGAGTTTATATGCCACATATCTCACAATCTTATCTGTCATGGAGTAAATGGCCCATTTATAGATCATCACATTGATAAGAGAGTAAATAAAATGCCAAAGAATCCAAAACAGCTTCATTTTGTGTCGTAATCTGAGCAGAAATAAATCATACAAGCAATTGCCCCACGTTGGACACCAAAATAATGAAATGAAAGCTGTATTTACAAGCAAATCTACAGTCTATGATGAAATGCAATGAATATGTACAAATATACACTATTCACAGCATTTACAAATATGTGCAATCAACAGAAAAGCACAACCAAGCCCCCTTTGCTTCCCCCAAGGGGCCTTTCCCCAAGGGGCCTCCCTCCCAACCAGAAGGAATACCCCCAGTCCCCCCCTGGCAGAAGGCAGAGAGTCAAGAAGGAGAGAGGCTGTTAGACTTAGCTTGCCAAGGTCAGTGTGTTCTCTTCAGCCAGAAAAGAAGCAGCAGCCAGACAGAAGCCCAGCAAGCAAGCTGAGAACCAGACACAGACTGCCCAAACTCCCCAACCTTGTTTTGAGTAGTAGTTCTTAAACATTTCTATCATCTCTCCAATGGAAGTGTTTAGAATAATCATTATTTTGCTTTCTTACACCCAATAGTGATTTATTTACATTCTTTCGTTCTCTCTGCTTGAACTTTGTGAAGAAAAAATTTTTAAAAAACAGTTTTAAAACCATCACAGCCTCTATTACAATTGCTGTCCAGCAGGAGTAGGGAGGTGATTGTCCCCTTGTACTCAGCTCTGGTGAGTCCACACCTCGAGTATTGTGTTCAGTATTGGGCACCTCGATACAAGAAAGATGTCGAGGTGCTGGAGTGAGTGCAGAGGAGGGAAACAAAGCTGGTGAAGGGCCTGGAGAATAAACCTTATGAAGAGTGACTGAAGGAGCTGGGGCTGTTTAGTTTGGAAAAGAGGAGGCTGAGGGGAGATCTCATCGCTGTCTACAAGTACCTGAATGGATGTTGTGGAGAGGCTGGTGCTGGTCTCTTCTCCCAGGTAATTAGTGATAGAATAAGAGGGAATAGCCTGAAGCTGCGACTGGGTAGGTTTAGACTGGAGATTAGGATAAAATTTTATCACAGAAAGAGTAGTCAGGCATTGGAATGGGCTTCCCAGGGAGGTGGTTGAGTTGCCAACCCTGGATGTGTTTAAAGGTTGTTTGGATGTGGTGCTTGAGGATATGGTTTAGGGGTGAACCTCGTAGAGTAGGGTTATGGGTTGGACTTGGTGATCCTAAGGGTCTTTTCCAACCTGAATGTTTCTGTGATTCTGTGATTCTGTACAGTTTTTACCCCTTTCACTTCCACCCCGTAGCTCCCAAAACTCCATAATGAGCCATTGGGAAAGTGCCATCTCTTTCCAGCTAGGACATCAAATCCCAGAATATTTCCTGGATAAGAGCTTAAAGCAACTTCCACAATTGTGCTGCATTTTTTTCTTGGTAACCATAGCCTTGTTTTGGCCAAGTAACAGGTAGCAGGTGTTCCTGTGACTCCCAGTATTTTTATTCTTTTACTGGATGATTGCATTCCCAAGCTTTTTGCTTGCTGCAAATTTAAAACACTTATTTGGGCCTCAGTATCAATAAAAAATTCAATAGCAATTCTTCTGGGTCCCACTGGAATCAAAGGTTCAGAATTAACAGACCATTGACATGCATTCACAAAGCAGTGAAGTAGGTCTGGAACAGCCACTGCTACGTTTAGTATTCTGTATTTTCCATAAAATTCCTGTTGGCAAGGTACAAAAGGAGAAGCAGGGGTCTGGGGGGGGTGGTGGTGTAGCAACTGCTTATGGAGATCTGCGGTGTTGCTGTTTTTCCCTTAAAGCCTGCATAAATCTTCCCAGGGAAGGAGTTCCTTTTGGATTTGCAGGGTCGGTTAGACTGGCGTCTTTCAGTGTGATGTCTAGATAGTTCCGGACTGCTACATGGACTTGAGAGAGGGAACCTGTTAGTGAGACGGACTTCCCTCTTGCCACATGGTGTAGCAGTCACATAATTTTCTTTGTAAGAGAAAATATGGCGTTTCTCATTGTCTTCACTGGCAAACCTCATTGTGGCTATAGGATTGGAACAACTAACTTCCCAACTGTAAGAAGTTATTTCTAAATAAAATGCTTTGCATTTCTTGGATTTTTATTATTATTAATAGCTTTTTTATTTCTCCCCTAATGGTTTGCGCTGACATTTTAAAACCCTCCAGCAGACCTCTTATAAACGGTCTAAGATGTTCTGGTGTGGTGGGTTGAAAATTCCCCCCAACATAAAATTTGCCAGACCAGCTCAGTTGGAAGCAAATGGAGCTGTATTTACAAGCTAAACTAAAATCTACAATGAAACGCAATGAATACATACAAAATATACAGTGTTTACAAATATTTACAGTTATTTACAATTGATAAACAGCACAAGAACCCCCCTCACCAAAGACCAGGGGAGCTGCAACAGCTTCTCCCTTCCATGCCTCCTTCCCTACCCCCCTTTACACAAAAGGGACAAGAGAAAAGAAGAGCTGAGAAATTGTTGTTAATACCAGTCACAACAAAGCAGTGCAGCCAAGGTCAGTAAAGCCAGGAGAAGCATCAGCCAGAGCCAAAGCAGTGAAAAAAAGAGAGATTGTTTTGCCAAACTAACTCTTATGGTAGATACCTCTCCAATGGGATTGTTTAGAACTATCATTATTTTCCTTTTTTTTACACCCAATAGTGATTTATTTACATTTTACCACTTTCTGTTCAAGATCTGTGAAAAATTTTAAAGGCATAGCCTAAAACTACCACATGTGGGTTTACAGAGGTGCTCAGAGGGACTTAGATATCTTCCTTTATCATCCATAGACTGTAGGCATGCCGCTTTCTGAACCCTTATGCCAAGCTCTGCTAAATTTCTAACTGGGATCACAGTAGGTTCTCCTCTATCTCTGTGATATAGTCTACGAGCCCAAAAAGCTACTTGAGCAGTTATGCTCTGGCTCCCATTGGGTCCTCCACTTAAGAATACCTCAAGACCCCAAAATCTGAGAGCTTCCTCAGGATCCAGCTGAATTCTGTCACCACCGTTAAGTGAGACACAGCAGAGATACTGTGTTACACTTTCATTACTTTCACAAGAAAATCTGTCCTGCAGAGCACCTTTATGTGGACGAATCTGAGTTTTCATGAGTCCCTGACTAGGACCTGCCCAAATCACATTTTTGTTTTATGCTTTCATCTTCAGAAGAGCTTAATTTTGCCCAAATTGCTTCTGGAAAATTTCTCTCTGATTTTGAATTAGCCGCCTCTGTGCTAGGTTTACACGATTTCCCTTTTGAAATGCACTGCGTGGAGGGGCTTGCTGGGTGAGCTGCCACTTTTGTGCCAAGCATGGCTGGTTCAGAGTGTGCTCTTCATGGGTTCTCTTTTGAAACACATGGTGTGGGAGGGCTAGCCACTTTTGTATCTGGCATGGCTGGTTGAGAGTCTGTGTGATGGTTTGAAACTGTCTTTTTAATTTTTCCTTGCAAAGTTCAGAACAGAGAAATTGAAAGAGTGTAAATAAGTCACTATTGGGTGTAAGAAAGCAAAATACTGTTTGTTCTAAACACTTCCATTGGATAGATAGAAATGTTTAAGAACTATTACCCAAAACAAAGTGGGGCACTCTGCACATTCTGTGTTCTGCAGTCGGGGCAGTTGCTGGGCTGTCTGGCTGCTGTTTTCTTCTTCTTCTCTTCTGGCTGAAGATAACACGTACTGACCTTGGCAGCTAAGTTAACAACTTTCTGCTCTAACTAACTCTGCTTTCTGTCCAAGGGGGGTCTGGGCGGGGAAGCTCCTGGAGAGGAAGGCCCCTTTGGGAAGGGTCCCCTTTGGGGGGAAGCAAAGGGAGATTGGTTGTGCTTTTCTGTTGATTGTATATATTTGTAAATGTTGTGAATTTTGTATATTTGTACATATTCATTGCATTTCATCATAGACTGTAGATTCTGCTTTGTAAATACAGCTTTCATTTGCTTCCAGACTGGGCTAGCCTGGTTATTGTTGGTGGGGGGGGGAATTTCAGCTCACACTGACACAGTCTGCTTTCTGGGAATTTAATTTTGAAACAGGAGGGCTAGACGCTTTTGTGTCGAGCATGGTTGCTGCCAGGGGCTCGGCTCCTGCTTCCACTTGTGTTCTTAAAGCTACAGCAGCTTCACTAGTCTGCACAGCCATTATTTCCCATAATTTACATGTTTGTGCCTTTTCATTTTTCAATTCCTTTTCCAAATACTGAATCTTTTCCTCAAACCCTCTCTCAAACATTTTAAATTGTTCCTGTGCCTGAATTAAGCAGGACCCCAGGATTACAGCTATTTTTTCCACTGGCCAACTGCTGCAAAATTAGTTCAGATTCGTTCCAATTTTCCTTAGACCATTCCAAATCAACAGCTTTAATTTCATAGCTGGTCTGTTGGAGATATTCTGCTATTGAACACCCTGCTCGCTGCGCCATTTATGTTACAAATAAAGAGGGGTAAGGCAGGGAATTAATAAAACTATAAATTATTTATTACTTTATCTTTGCCACACACATAACAATATACAAAAGTTATGAAATATTATACAGGTTTTTATGTTCGGTTGGGAATATCTTCAGAATATAGGAATGGTTACAAATAGTTTGAGAAAACAGTATTTGGAAAAGATAAATCCCAAAGCAGTATGTTACCCCTACTAACAAAAGGCAGGTATTTCCTGGAGACTCTAGGAATATTCCAATTTACTTACAATGCTGTTTGCCGATTGTGGGAATTCCTCTAGTGTCTCTTTTTTTCAGAAAATCCTCTGGAACTGCGGCTACTTAATCCATACATGTGGGGAGTGTGAAACCCAAGACAGAGAGAGCAAATGCTCTGCAACTCACCCATTTAAACACCCATACTAATTTGTTGTCGTAAACGGTACCAGAAAGCATATCCCTGCTTCAACACGTCCAGGCTTGCCCTGGCACAGGGGTCTGTGCCTGACATGTGGCTTGGGGGGACGGGCCCATGTGCATCCACCGACCACAGCCTTGGGGAGGGGGAGGTGCTTTCCCCCTGCTCCCTTTTCTCACACATCTGTTTTCCCCCAACCCAGCTCCATGGGGGGTGGATGGGGTTTTGGATGTTCTGTCACAGTTATATAATCTCTCATATAAGCTCTCATGCATTTTTTGGTTTTGCATGTCCTTTGATAACCATGGTTTCTTTTATGATGCTTGTATTTGTCACCCTGATGAAATGGCTTCAAGTTACCCTGATACTGTGTCTTTTACTTGCTGTTTTGATTTGGTATAGTGGATTATTACACAAATCGTTTTGGTTAGTCCAATTTTTGTATACTGCATCATCATTTATCAGTAGTCACAGTCAACTGATGGACGTAACAGAAGAGGGCATTTATTCACCTTTAGAGGGTTTCAATTATTATTGGGATATCAACAGCAGACTGCTTCTGACATCATGTCTCTTAAACGTGTGCTTGGTCTTGGTCATAAAATCACAAATTTCTTCCAAGAATGCGGTTTGGAAACCCACTCCGAGGTTGAATAACTACGAGTGGCAGGGTATGTGGGAAAGCCTGGGCCAGTGTTTGAACTGCTGGTGATCTCCACTGTTTTGGAACTTTACTCCTGAGCAATTGCAAAACCCTGATGAGCTGCTGAAATGTTTGATAAAAGGATGTTGTCAACCTGAAAATTCCCGGGAGACACAAATCACTGCGATATGTTGGGGTCTGGCCCATGCGTTTCAAGCTCTTTTCAGTGCCGTTTAGCATATGGAGGAAGAGGAAGAGGAAGAGGAAGAGGAAGAGGAAGAGGAAGAGGAAGAGGAAGAGGAAGAGGAAGAGGAAGAGGAAGAGGAAGAGGAAGAGGAAGAGAGAGGAAGAGGGAGATCTCCGGGCCTACAAACAGACCAAGAGACACAGTAGTAGCATCAGAGAGCCAGCGTGTGCCAATATCGGTCTCCCCTTGTGGCAGTTCAGGCTGGGTGCCTCCTGCTACTGCCACATAAGCTACACCTCTGGTGTTCTGAGTGTCCACCCAATAAGGTGGACACAGGAAACGGCGTATTATGTGTGGCGTATAATGTGCTGGTTTGGGGCCAGACAGATCGTCTCTTGCCCTGAAAGGGACAAAAGAATGAGACTCACACAAACGGATTGGAGAGTGATGGAAAGTTTAAATGGAAAAGCAATTGGTGAAGCTACAGAGAACTACAAATAACAAGGCATACTGACAAAGAGTATCCCAAAGCGTACAGAACCCCCTCACAGAATTCCCAAAGGCTTCCCAATCCTTCCCTTCTTCCCACCTGAGGGTAAACCCAAACCCCCCCAGGGCTCTTTCTTCCCCCTCCCACTGCTAGGCAAGTCTCAGGCTGGCCAGGTCTGAGACTGCCCCCCCCTCCATTCTCCTTCTGGCATTAGGCCTAGACAGGCCTAAGAGGCCTTGAGGATACTCTCCCGGCATTACCCGATAAGAGAGGACATCTCCCGTGGGAGCAGAGAGGGAAGAAAGAGGAAGAGAATGACTCTGCAGATGGCCTTATAGGGCGCAGGATTTATGGGTAGAAATACGCCATTTCCTGTGTCCACCCCTATTGGGTGGGCACCCGGGACACCAGAGGTGTATCTCATGTAGCAGTGGCAGGGGGCACCCAGCCTAAACTGCCACACCCATAAATCTAGGAAAGCGGGCTTTGACATGGTTATCTGGAGATAGGTACATACCCTCAGCCTCTGGAGATGGTTTCTAGCAGGTGTGAAGGATATATACCCCATTCAAGGATGATATGAAGGATCATTCTGAGAGATAAATTGCCATGGAGAAAGGCATCCAATACTTGAGAGAACAGGCTGTGTTGGAGAAGCTCTATAATGAGATGAATGACAATCCCTAGTCTGTAGACCTAGATGAGGTAGCATGCACACCAGCCATGTGGAAAAAATTCCTATGAGCTGCACCACCATCATATGCCAGCTCATTGGCAATGTCACTCTGGGCCATGAGAGATGGCCAAGGACAATGGATGAACTGACTAGCATGCTCCAGCAATACAAGGGAAGTCTCTCTTCTAATGTATGGGCTGTGTTTCAGCTGTGGAGGAACCGACTTGAAGGGTCGACCAACTCCAACCCACTGTGCAGCCTAGGGTTTCAGCTATTAAATGTGAGCATCTCCCTGTCCAAGAGAGGGAATCTGGGAAGCAGACAACTCAAAGCATTCTCTGGTTTTACTTGACCAGGGGGAGGGCGTGAAAAAGTGGGATGGAAAGCCCACTTCAGCTCTAGCTGCTCTAGTCTGTGGTATTCAAGGAAACTCTTCTCAGAAGAACATTGCCCTTGTTTCCAGTGGGAAATCTTCCAAAAAGAATAAACAAATTGATACTGCCTCTGATCCCCTCGAAAGGACCTCTAAGGCATACTTAGAATATGCAAGTGATTCCAATCAGGATTAGAGGGGCCTTGCCTTCAGCTGGGTGGAGGAGAGGGACAACCAAGTCTATTGGACTGTGTAGATCAGGTGGCCTGGTACATCAAAACGACAAATGTAAAAAGCTTTAGTGGATACAGGCATGCAATGCACTCTGATGCCATCAAACTATGAGGGGGCGGAACCCATCTACATTTCTGGTGTGACAGGGGGATCTCAACAGCTGAGTGTGTTAGAAGCTGAGGTGAGCCTAAGTGGGACTGAATGGCACAAACACCCCATTGTGACTGGCCCAGGGGCCCCGTGCACCCTTGGCATCTTAAGACAGGGAACTTCAAGGATCCAAAAGGATACTGTTGGACATTTGGCATAGCTGCCTTAGAAATAGAGGAAAATGAACAGTTAACTGCCTTGTCTGGTCTTTCAAAGGAACCCTTCATGGTGGGGTTGTTAGATGTTAAACATC
>NW_026539071.1:30701-137731 GCF_027791375.1 Indicator indicator | reverse complement strand
ACAAATACCAATAGCTACTGAAATGGTGTGTAGGAAAATAGCAAACCTTTGAACAACTTTTGAGAAGGCTGTTTTGTCTTTGAGTTGGAAAGAATGCAAACACCTTGTAACTGAAGAGAAAGACTAGGCATAAGTTGACTGGATATGTTGAGAAGCTTGTGTGTCAATATTAACCTATTGTATGCTTTGCTTGGACCCATGTCAGTGAAAGGATAGCCAATTGGGATGTGACAGCTCTGTATTAGAAAAGTATATAAGTTGACTGTGTAACAGAGTAGGAGGTTTTGGCTTATGCTTAAGCTCTTGCTTTTTGCTTTTTCTTGTGCTTAGTGCTTTGCTTAGTTGCTGAGGCAATAAATGCTGAACTGTGGCAAGATATTGCCACTTGGGCAGAGAACTTGGTGGTCAAAGAATGTCATATGGATGCCCGTTTGTCCAAGAGCTGAGCCACTGAAGAACATCGCAACAACCAGCAGGTGGATCAAGCTGCTAAGATTAAAGTGGCTCAAGTAGATCTTGATGGGCAACATAAAAGTGAATTATTTTTAGCTCAATGGGCCCACAATGACTCAGGCCATCAAGGGAGAGACGCAACATACAGATGGGCTCAGGATCGAGGGGTGAACTTAACCATGGACACTATAGCACAGGTTATCCATGAATGTGAAACGTGCCCTGCAATCAAACAGGCCAAGCAGATAAAGCCTTTATGGTATGGGGGGGTGATGGCTGAAATATAAATACGGGGAAGCCTGGCAAATTGATTACATCACACTGCCAGAAACCTGCCAAGGCAAACGCTATGTACTTACAATGGTAGAAGCAACCACTGGATGTCTGGAAACATATTCCATGCCCAATGCCACCACTTGAAACACCATCCTAGGCCTTGAAAAACAAGTGCTGTGGTGACACGGCACCCCAGAAAGAATTGAGTCAGATAATGGAACTCATTTCTGAAACACCCTCTTAGACACTTGAGCCAAGAAGCGTGGATCAAGTGAGTGTATCACATCCTTTACTGCACTCCAGCTGCTGGGAAAGTAGAGGGGTACAACAGCCTGCTAAAAACCATTCTGAAAGCAACGGGAGAGGAGGGACCTTCAAAAACTGGGATGCACATTTAGCACAAGACACTTGGCTGGTCAACACCAGAGGATCTACTAAATGGGCCGTCCCTGCCCAATCCAAGCTGCCACGTGCTGTAGAAGGTGATAAAGTTCCCATGGTAAACATATAGAATATTCTAGGGAAGAAGGTTTGGGTTAGTCCTGCCCCATGTAAAAGCAAACCCATTTGTGGGATTGCTTTTCCCAAGAACCAGGATGCACCTGGTGGGCAATGCAGGAAGATGGAAAAGTTTATTGTGTGTCACAGAATAATCTTGCTGTAGGTGAGAATGCACAGTAAATTGTCTATATATGTTAACTGCTGTTGAGCATGATACAGAATATTGTGGAATGAGGGGTGGAGAATGTAGTGGTTTGAAACCACATAATATTCCCCATTGTCAGAATTATGAATTTATGACTATGGTGTTTACAGCTGTATGGCATTACGGCCCTGGAAAGAAGGGTCTCTATGGCTTTTCCAGTCCTTGAGTGGGTGGCTGTGTTTTTTCCTGTTACGGGATTCGGACAGGTATTCCTTTCCCTTTTCCTTCTGGTTTCTATATATACTGATGTAATCTGATATCTTTGTAGCAGAGGAGTAAAGTATTCTGTGTAAATCAACTGAAAACTCTCCCTCTGCCTTTTTTTCCCCTCCCTTTTTTATCTCCTGGTGAGGAGAGAGGAGAGAGGAGATGGGGGGGGAGTGAGGGAGTTTAGCCCTTGCACAGAAAGGAACAAGCAAAAAAATATAAAAAAGCAAGTTCATTCAATTAGTTTGCAATATTTTCCAGACAGTTATTTTATTTTGTAAAAAGGCATTATTACAACTCATCACAAACAGAAGAAATTCTGGCTAATTTACATTTATAGGTACTGAATTTAAGTATTCAATCTTGTGATGAAAAGCAGCAAGGTGGTTGCAAGTGTACAATGTAAACAAATAGCTTTGGAAAGTGAATATAAATCCTTGAGAATTCTTTACTAAGGAAACAAAACAAACTTCTCATTTGTTCCTGAAACATGATCACAGGCTAGTGTTTAAAAATTCATTTGCAAACATAATTTAATTTTTTTCAGCCTAAATACAGTTTTATGAGATCCATTGTGAATGGGGCAGTGTTAGGGTCCCTGTAAAAGTAAACATTTACCATTTCTTGGTAAAAAGAGGAGAAAAAAAAGAAAAGTGCCACAACATTTGCAGCACAGTGCAGCATAAACTTTAGATACAAAAATATTTTTTCTTTGTTGGGATAATAGACCTTGCACCCTGGAAAGAAGTAACAATACTGCTACTAAGAGAATATCCAGTCCACATCTTTCAAGTTACATAAGGCAATTACTGTGTTAGCTTACTGTATATGGCTAAAAGAAGCTCCAGAAAATGTCAGTCTTTGTTATGTTTTCCAGCTACTCCATGTGTGTTTAGGTGTACTTTTGTGATCGGATGAGTGTTCAAATGGACATCTGTGTCCTAAAGGAGATCTTGAACTATAAGGAGACCACTGATCTAATGGTGACCTTGGGCCATTACCAGAAGCTCTGTGGTCCATTTGCCAGTCTGAGTGGTACCTATAATCTCTGGAAGATTTATGATGGCTGTACTCTGAAGTGGAACGGTGATCTGAATGTATCCTGTGTTCTGAATAGGAACAATGATCTGAATGAGGCCGAATGTCTTTTAAACTTCCTTCCAGGTTTGACCTGTGATCTCTGCTCCTGTGGTCATCCAACTTTCTATGTTTACTATCACTATAGTATCTGAAAAGATTTACTTATATTAGTATTACTGAACACATGGTAAGAACTACAATTATGTCAATTCAAAATAACTGCATTAGAGAAAACTCTTTGCAGTTCTGCATTACTCAGAAAAGATAGTTCGGTACTTACTACAAGCATACTGCAAAACCAGGAAGGGAATTATTAACAGATTTTATAATTGCTGAAGCAATTTACCTGCTGTCTTGTTTATAGTGATCCCAGTCTCTGTGGTCTTTTCCATTGCTGAAGGCTGAATAGGACCTTTTCCTAAAGTCACTTTTCTTATAAGCATCTCCCTGATGCCTGTCCTTACAATGATCATGGTATTGTGACAAATGTCTATCAGAAGAATAACTGTCCATGCTACTGTCATCATGGTTTGTATTCTCTTTCAGTCTTTCAACATCTGTTTAATAAAGCAGAGGTTATAAGGCAGTCTCATATACTATAAACTTTTTACTTCACCGATTCAAACATCACATTTACCTGTCAGATTTAAAGCAATGTGAAAGTGACGTTATAATTTCACAAAACCAAGGTAGAAATAATTGAATGATAAACATACTAATGTGAGTGAACTGAAAGAAACCACAGAGGTAAATAGAAGGCAAGCAAGCTAGAAATATAGATTTATAAGGCTGAGAGATCAAAATTTTCCACCTTAGAGACTGAATGGAGAGAATCAGTGTAGCCCAAATGAGCAGTCAGAAGAGACCAGGTGCCTTTAGTTGAGCAATTTTAAACAGAATGGTCATAAGTTCCTTTCTAAGGAAAGATTGCCCTAGCATGAACATGAGTTTTGGAGGCACATCTTGTTAATTAAAAGTTTTTAGTGGTATTCCTAAAATGCATTATACTCATTTAAAACCCATGATAACATACTCAGGGTTTTACATAAGATGACACAAAAACAAGTATTACAAGAAGGCAAGTATGGGAGCATAGAAACCAGTATTATTATCAACAATATAACTGACTGCTAACCGTGACTTCAGGGAATACCTTTTTTAAGATATGGTGACAACTGCTACAAATAGGCACAGAGTCTCCAAGAAGTTGGCATCTCTCTCTCCTCAGAATTAAATACTATAAACAGTGTTTTGTTTGGTATTTTTAAAATATTTTTTTATTTTAAAAGAATGGCCAAATAACTTGCTACTAAAATCAGTAAGTACCAAGTTCAGTTCGTGATCAGTTGAATTTCATCAACAAACTAATGAAGTTATGCTAAGTCAGCCTATACCTATGATATCCAGCAGTATGGGAGATTTAGGAGAGAGTTTTAAGCTTATTTCATTTCACATACCATTATTTAAGATATCCAGCACAGTAACATGTTCAAGATTTCTTACCTGGATTTCTAATTACATGTGTATTCACATTGCTGCTAATATTCTGGTCACTGTGTTGCTAAAAGAGGCAAGTACAAAAATTGTCATTGATAAATCCCAAAGTTGCTTCCGAATTCTTCAGAAAATATCCTAAGAAAACAGACTAGTTTACTATGAACAGTAAAACATGTACTGAGTGTACTCAATTGATTTAAATTGATTTATACAGTTATGAAACTTATATATTTAATAAATTTAGAGAGTCTGAAAGTATTACCTGAGATTCTTGGCATTTTTTGATTGCATGTTTATACAGCTTGTGCAGCTTTCTGGCATCAAATTCTGTAAACTTAGAGACAAAAATCCACAAGTTTCTGAGGAAAAAGAAAGAGAGGTTATAATTCTTCCATATATTAGATTTTATTGTATCATACAACAGAACATAGACTTAAGTGAAATTATTTCAACAGTACTTTAGTAAACTGAAATAATTGTAAAGCCTGTTACACCAAATATTACCTGGCTGCACATCAGACATTACTTAGCTGCATTTCAAACATTTGATAAATTAATTCCTTTAATAATTTGTTATTTTATAATATTTATCAGAATGTAACATGCATGAAAAGTAGTATTAATGGCAATTCTGTTAATATTTTTTCCAACTGTATAAAAATGTAGTTTTCAATTTGTTGTGCAAATCTTCTGAAAGATTGCTTGAAATATGTCAGAAAATCTGAGTATTTACTACTCAGTAAAGATTCCTCCAAACTTGAAATCTCTTTCAGTGCAAGAAATTTGACCTATATGCCTACAGGATTTTTCCATGGAATTCTAAAACCTGGTGAAAGCTTTTGAAACCAAATGAGAAATCTGAAAGAGGATGGAAGTAGCAAAATCTTTGATCTTAATCTATGTTATGAAAGAAGAAAGGAAAACAAATTAACTCTTTTGGTGTTAAGAAGCCAAAACCCTAAAAGACAGCATTTACTTCCATGATTGCAGACACCAGATCTTTTTTAGCAAAGTTTACAGGCAGAATACTTAAAAGACTACGGAATACTACTGTTGTAATTAGTGTTTAGTTCAGAAACATCTCAAGTGTGTATGCTCAAGAAGCATCTATGTGCTCTTTCACTGTGATGATTTAAACATAGTTTTGGCCTACAGGTTTGCAAAAGTAGATGCAACCAGCCAATGGTGTGCCCAATGATATCTATATAAGATATATAGAATAAATACATTTACTAAATCCTATGTCTTACTAAAGGCAAATGAAATACATATTTTAAGAATCTATGTATGGTACTGTAACAGTATTATGAATTAATATTATAGTAGCTCTACTATGAATTTATAAGAAATATAATAAGAAATATAATATTTAGCAAAGCATCTTTAAGACATGGATATTGTTTTTGTATTTCAGTTCGTCCTAATATTTTGAATATAGCAAATGAAGCAAATATAGACAGCAGAAGCATTCTGTGTTAACAACAGTCTGAAAGGAAATTAAACACTTGACTGAGCTGTCATATTTGGAAGTGCAGGATAGATTTACAACCATAAAGAATTAGGGTGCACATTATGATAAAACTAACTCAAATTGTATTTAAGAACTTAACAAAATATAACGAGTTTATAAACCAACATCTTTTTTATTCACAGCTGCATAAGAACACTTAAAACTCTTCTTTCTTTCTGAAATACACGTCTATGTTATGATAAATGTTTTCTATAAATTCATAGTTAATATATGATTTCATTTTAGAGCATATTTTTTTAAAATAAAGGATTCAGCAACTCACAATTATTCAAATCTCAATACACATTTATAATGGCCCATTTTTAGTATGAATAAAAAGCCACAACAAAACAAGCTTCAAAGTCGAAAAAGTCAGATTCTTGAATGATAAGAATTCTTTTCCACTAAATATTAAATATACTATAAATACAGCTATTTTCTGTTTGCTTTTGGTTTTAAGAAGTAAGATGACTCTACCTACTGGACAAATTCATTGCTATGCAAGTATGAAAAAGTGAATCCATTAAAAGCTGGAGCCATTTACAGTCACCTTGTTATAACTCCTTATTTAATACAGAAACAAAATACAAGAAAGTGAGAATAAGGAGCAAGAGAAATAATAGAAATTATTCTACTTGCTAGAAACTATTATGGATTTTCCTTTTGCAAAAAAAAATCATGCAAAACAACTTACTTTCTCCACTGTTTAATTTGTTCAGGATTTGTATACTCCTTTAGACATTCAGTAATATGGTCCCCAATTTTGATTAGGCACTGTCTAGTATGCTCCAGCTGTTCCCTTTCAGAAAGACCTTTCTCTGGTCTATCCAGTTGTTTCAATGCTGCTTTGACAGGCCTCATTCTTTCTTTGCACTACAAAACGTAAAAAAGGAATACATGATTTCAAAGGAATATAGAAAATAAAATAAAAATTATAAAATGTCTGACCCTTACTGTGCTATTTATATAGGCAAAGACAGTACTGTTGTAAGCCAAATGACAAACAAGTCTTCGCTCACAGCTCATTTTGTTTTCTGCAAGTTTTCTTCCATTTGGAAAAAGTAGTTTTGAAAACCAGTTGAAAATTTACTCCTATATGAGGGAAAGGAATTAATATAACTAGGTTTTACAATAATCACAGAATCACAGAATCACAGAATGCATTGGGTTGGAAGGCAGCATCAAAGGTCATCTTGTCCAACTCCCCCTTAGTAAGCAAGGACACCTCAAACTATATATAATGGATTTAATTTTGAGCACAAGTACATAGGACAAGACATTTTTTACATTTTTAGGATCTTGAAAACTATACAAACTTGATGTCAAGATTAAGTATTAGAATGTTTAATATATTTTAAGTAGATACTTTCTGCAACACAAACAGTAAGGAAGAGAGAAAGTCTGTGTATCGAAAATCAAAAATATGTGTGCAGAGAGACTGTGGTGCAAGGCCCTTTTCCTCTTCTAAAACAAACCCTCGAGGGATCACCTCCACCAAAGGGAATAGCCCAGAAGGCCACAGTAAGAAAGTGGTATGCCTATATGGAGGGAATTGGACAGCTATTGCAATTGAAAGAGGGTCCAACAAAGGTTTCCAAATTGCAACAGCCTGTAAAACCAGACAAAGTTCTGTTAGGTCAGCCCTACAAGCCTTTTCCAATTAAGGAAGCACAAGACGTGACCACGGACTCGAGTACAGAAGGAGTGTAGTTCACAGATGCCTCCTCTCACCTTGTGGGATCCCAGTGGCATTACAAAGCCACAGCACTGGAGATTGGCATAGGCAAGATGGTCACAGAAGAAAGGTGAAGGCAGTGCACAGGTAGAAGAGTTATGTGCACTCATTCTGGCTGTAGTAAATGGCACTATGGCCATCTACACTGATTCCTATGTCACCTTTAAAGGGGCCACTGAATGGATCTGTCAGCGGGAATACAACCAGTGAGAAATAGGCCACACCAAATCTGGAGGGCCGAGGACTGGCAAAATATGTTAGAAATAGGACGGTTCAGAAACATTGAGGTAGGATGGGTAAAAGAACATTCCAAAAAGGGCACACCCGCTGCTGAATGGAACCAGCAGGTCAACTACTTGGTGAGAACCAATGTGGTGAGTAATGAGGGGAAAGACTGAGAGAGATTGCCTGAGTGGCTCCATATTAAAAGAGGCCACTCAAGAAAGACAGCTCTATTATGACTGTCGGTCTCATGGATGGCCGCTTTCCATGATAACATGTGAAACAATTATCACAGCTTGTGCACCGTGTCGGATAATACTGAAGGCCAATCATCCAAATCAAGCCCCACCTCAACATATCAGACAGGATAAGACTCTCTGGAGTACCTGGCAAATTGATTATGTTGGTCCCCTGAAGCCATGACACAGCAAAAAGTACATTCTGATAAGAGTAGAAGTGGTTTCAGGATTAACCATGGCCACAGCTACCAGTACTGCCATAAGAGCTCAAACAATTGAAGCTCTACAACAATGGTTCAGTGTCTTGCCTATGCCTGAGTGTATCCAGAGTGACAAAGGATCACAGAATCACAGAATGTTAGGGGCTGGAAAGAACCTTGAGAGATCATCTAGTCCAACCCCCCTGCCAAAGCAGGATCACCTATACCAGATCACACAGGAACTCATCCAGGCAGGTCTGGAATATCTCCAGAGAGGGAGATCCCACAACCCCTCTGGGTAGCCTGTTGCAGTGTTCTGTCACCCTCACAGTGAAATAATTCTTCCTCCTGCTTCCATGGAACTTCCTATGCCTCAGCTTCCACCCATTGCCCCTTGTCCTGTCATTGGGCATCGCCGAGAAGAGCCTGACTCCATCCTCTTGACACTCACCCTTTACATATTTATAAACATGAATGAGGTCACCCCTTAGTATCCTCTTCTCCAAGATGAAGAGCCCCAGGTCCCTCAGCCTGTCCTTGTAAGGAAGATGTTCCACTCCCTTAATCATTTTTGTGGCTCCGCGCTGGACTCTTTCAAGCAGTTCCCTGTCCTTCTTAAACTGAGGGACTAGGAACTGGACACAATAGTCCAGATATTGCCTCACCAGGGCAGAGTAGAGTGGGAGAAGAACCTCTCTCAACCTACTGACCACACACCTTCTAATACAACCCAGGATACCATTGGCCTTCTTGACCACAAGAGCACATTGCTGGCTCATGGTCAACCTTCCATCCACTAGGACCCCCAGGTCCTTTTCCCCTTCACTGCTCTCCAGCAGGTAGTCCCCAACCTATACTGGTACATGGAGTTGATCTTTCCCAGGTGCATGACTCTACACTTGTCCTTGTTGAACTTCATTAAATTTCTCCCTGCCCAACTCTCAGGCCTGTCCGAGTCCTGCTGAATGGCAGCACAAGCCTCTGGCGTGTCAGCCACTCCACCCAGTTTGGTGTCATCAGCAAACTTGCTAACAGTGCACTCGGTGTGCCCTCATCCAGGTCGCTGATGAATATATTGAGCAGCACTGATATATTGAGCAGTATTGAGCAGTACTGACCCCTGAGGGACTCCACTAGATACAGGCCTCCAACTAGACTGTCTCCCATTGACCACAACTCTCTGACTTCTTCCCTTCAAGCAGTTCTCAATCCACCTCACTACCTGATCATCCAGACCACACTATCTCAGCTTAGCTACAAGGATGCTGTGGGAGACGGTGTCGAATGCCTTACGGAAATCAAGTTAAACCACATCCACCGCTCTACCATCATCTACCCACCTGGTTATGTCCTCATAAAAGGCTATCAGGTTGATCAAACATGATTTCCCCTTGGTAAAGCCATGTTGACTGCCCCTAATGGCCCTCTTGTCCTTGATATGCCTAAGGACAGTGACGAGGATAAGTACCTCCATCAGCTCTCCAGGGACAGAGGTGAGGCAGACCGGTCTATAGCTACCTGGGTCGTCCAGCACCTAGGAGAATGAAGACTCACTCCTCAGTGAAGAACGCACATTGATGTGGTGGTGATTGAGACCACCATATTGATCCTGAACGTGATTCTGTATGCATATCCCGAGTATGTCACTTCAGGGAAAGGACTCAGAGCAATTCATGTTCTATTACTGGACGTGAATCAGAGCAATTGTTGCTCCACCAGGATTGCCTTAGTTATGTAGAGTTGTCAGTACATTGTTGTATGCGATTGCTATGTTCATTGTCTCATCCTATAGCAATTTTATTGCATGTATTGTACACGGAGCCCTAGGTTAAAGGTACTCATATGTTCTGTACTGGAAAAGGATAATTCACAAGGAGCACAAAACAAACCTTACTAAACTGCAATGACTTTTAACTTTGGAGACTAGAGGTGACTGCCCACGACTCCAAAGGGTCACAACTAATTTTGTGTCAAAACACCAACAGAGTGGAATGTGGCAGTACATCCAAACGCCTTCCCCCCCAGGTGGAGATGGGATGGGGGAAAACAGAGAAGCATGGGAAAAGGGAGCACAGGGAAAGCACCTCCCTCTCCCCAAAGCTGTGGTCGGTGGATGCACATGGGCCCTTTCCCCCCAAGCCACATGTCAGGTGCGGACCCCCGTGCCGGGGCAAACCTGGGCATATTTAAGCAGGGATATGCTTTCTGGTACTGTTTACGACAACAAATTAGTATGGGTGTTTAAATGGGTGAGCTGCAGAGCACTCGCTCTCTCTTTTTTGGGTTTGGCCTTCCCCACACGTGTGGAATAAGCAGCCACAGTTCCAGGAGGATTTTCCGATAAAAAGAGACACCAGAGGAATTCCCACAATTGGCAAACAGCATTGTGAGTAAATTGGAATATTCCTAGAGTCTCCAGGAAATACCTGCCTTTTGTTAGTAGGGGTAACATACTGCTTTTGGATTTATCCCTTCCAAATACTGTTTTCTCAAACTATTTGTAACCATTCCTATATTCTGAAGATATTCTCAACCGAACATAAGAACCTGTATAATATTTCATAACTTTTGTATATAGTTACGTGAGTAGCGGAGCTAAATCAATAAATAATATATATATTTTTATTCATTCCCCACCTCGTCCCTTTTTATTCGTAACAATAATGCCACCAGAAGAGGTACTGGAGACAGGAAAGTGAACGTCTTACTATGAAGGGACAAAGCCCTAGAGGGAAGAGGGGCTCAGGACAACTGGTCAGTATTCAAGGATCACCTTCTCCATGCCCAGGAGCAAAGTATACCCACAAAGAGGAAAGCAGGAAAGAATGCTAGCACACCTGCCTGGATGGGCAAGGGGCTCCTGGACACACTGTCACACACAAAGAAACTCTACAAGGAGTGGAAGAAAGGACAGCCAGAATGGGGGGCATGTAAGGAAGCTGCCCAAGCAGCAAGAAACCTGATTAGAAAAGCTAAACCTCAGTTAGAATTAAATCTAGCCAGGGAGATCAAGTGGAACAGTAAAAGTTTCTATAGGTATATTAATAGTAAAAAGACTAGGGAAGGTGTGGGCCCCCTCAGAAGGAAAACAGGGGAGCTGGTGACAAGTGACATGGAGAAGGCTGAGGTTCTCAATGACTTCTTTACCTCAGTCTTCACTGGCAAGGGCTCCTGCTGCACTCCCAGAAGAATGGAAGATAATGGCAGGGACTGGAAGAAGGATCTGCCCATTGTGAGTGAAGATCAGGTTCGTGACTATCTGAAGAACTTGAAAGTGTTCAAGTCCATAGGACCCGATGAGATACACCCACGGGTGCTGAGGGAACTGGCAGATGAGGTTGCTAAACCATTCTCTATTATATTCCAAAAGTCAGGGCAGTCCGGGGAGGTCCCCACTGACTGGAAAAGGGGAAACATAACCCCCATTTTCAAAAAGGGAAAGAAGGATGACCCAGGGAACTATAGACCAGTCAGTCTCACCTCTGTGCCCTGTAAGATCATGGAGCAGATCCTCCTGGAGGCACTGCTGAGACAGAAGAATAGTGAAGAGGTGATTGGCTACAATCAGCATGGCTTCACCAAGGGCAAATCCTGCCTGACAAACCTGGTGGCCTTCTATGACAAGGTCACAACATTAATAAATGAAGGCTGAGCATCTGACGTCATTTACCTGCACCTGAGCAAAGCCTTTGACACTGTCCCGCATGACATCTTGAAGCTGGTGAAGTCTGGGTTTGATGGCCGCACCATTCAGTGGATAAAGAACTGGCTTGATGGCTGCACCCAAAGAGTGGTTGTCAATGGGTCCATGTCCAAGTGGAGGCCAGTGACAAGTGGAGTCCCTCAGGGATCAGTACTGGGACCAATCTTGTTCAACATCTTTGTTGGCAATATAGGCAGTTGTGGATAGAATATGCAGTGGACTAGGCTGCTGGTGGGCTAGCTGTAAATGACCTTGATGGTGAGAATGCTTCCCCCCTTGTGTTCCTCAAAGATGACTAGCTCTGCAGCTGCAAGATAAGAGGTGAGGGAGGTTTTTGCTCCCTGGAAAAGTGTTTTTTGAACTAACCTGGCAGGTAAATAAAAAGGTATTAAAAAAACAGGGATGGTATTCATTAAAGGGCTGGCAAATGCTCCTCGTCTCGGTGTAATTATTTGCAAGCGGCCACGGGCACCAGGCTGGGGGAAGAATCCTACAAAGAGCTCCCGAGAAGTCTGGCCAGATGCTCGGGGGTCTGCAACATCCTACAACAGACAGTGGCATTGAGTGCACCCTCAGCAAGTTTGCTGATAACACCAAACTGTGTGGTGCAGCAGACACACTGGAGGGAAGGGATGCCATCCAGAGGGACCCTGACAGGATGGAGAGGTGGGCCCATGACAACCTCAGGAGGTTCAACAAGACCAAATGCAAGGTCCTCCATCTGGGTCGGGGCAATCCTAGGCACCAATATAGGCTGGGCAGGGACTGGCTTGAGAGCAGCCCTGAAGAAAAGTACTTGGGGGTGCTGGTGGATGAGAAGCTCAACATGAGCTACCAGTGTGCATTTGCAGCCTGGAAAGCCAATCACATCCTGGGCTGCATCAAGAGAAGCACAGCCAGCAGGCCAAAGGAGGTGATTTTCCCCCTCTACTCCGCTCTGGTGAGACCCCACCTGGTGTACTGTGTACAGTTCTGGAGCCCCTATTACAGGAAAGATATGGATGTGCTGGAATGTGTCCAGAGAAGGGCCACAAGGATTATCGGAGAGCTGGAGCACCTCTCCTATGGAGACAGACTGAGAGAGACTGAAAGTTGGGGCTATTCAGTCTGGAGAAGAGAAGGCTCTGAGGAGACCTTATTGTTGCCTTCCGGTATCTTAAGGGGGCCTACAAGAAAGATGGGGAGGGACTTTTTAGGGTGTCAGGTAGTGATAGGACTAGGGGGAATGGAAAAAAAAAAGAAATGGGTAGATTCAGATTGGATGTTAGGAAGTTTTTCACCATGAGGATGGTGAGACACTGGAACAGGTTGCCCAGGGAGGTGGTAGAAGCCCCATCCCTGGAGGTTTTTAAGGCCAGGCTGGATGTGGCTCTGGGCAACCTGATCTAGTGTGAAGTGTCCCTGCCCAAGGCAGGGGGGAGTTGGAACTAGATGATCCTTGAGGTCCCTTCCAACCCTAACAATTCTATGATATTCTTTGTGTACTTCAACTTGGCATTCTCCTGAAAAAGTCCAACTGTCTTAATTAAGACAGCGACTTCATGCCCCGTGTTGGGCACCAAAGGAATGTAATGGTTTAGTGCAAGGGCTAAACTCCCCTACTCCCCCACCCCCACTCGCCTCTCTCCTCTCTCCTTACCAGGAGATAAGAAAGGGAGGGGAAAAAAAGGCAGAGGGAGAGTTTTCAGTTGATTTACACAGAATATTTTACTCCTCTGCTGCAAAGATATCAGATTACAACTAGATAATTTGCCTCTCCCAGTCAGCACCACAGTAGATCCATTAAACCTGAATGGCAGTAACATAGAATCATAGCATTGTTGGGTTGGAAAAGACCTTAAGATCGAGTCCAACCATAATCTAACATCTCCCTGTACACATCTGTTCGACCATATCCCTAAGGTCCTCATCCAAACATGTTTTAAACACCTCCAGGGATGGTGACTCCACCACTTGCCTGGGCAGCCTGTTCCAGTGCCTGATGACACTTATGGTGAAGAAATCTTTCCTAATATCCAATGTAAACCTCCCCTGGTGCAACTTGAGGCCATTTCCTCTCGTCCTGTTGCTAGTTATTTGAGAAACAAGACCAAAACCCACCTCACTCCAACCTCCTTTCAGATAGTTGTAGAGAGCAAGGAGGTCTCCCCTCAGCCTCCTCTTCAGACTAAACAACCTTCAGCTGCTCACCAGACCCCTCACCAGCCTTGTTGCCCTTCCCTGGACATGCTTCAGCACCTCAATGTCCTTCCTGTAGTGAGGGGCCCAACGCTGAATACAGTACTCAAGGTGTGGCCTCACCAGTGCCAAGTACCTGGGCACAATCACTTCCCTACTCCTGCTGGACATACTATTGCTGATCCAGGACAGGATGCTGTTGGCCTTGGCTGCCTGAGCACACTGCTGGCTCATGTTCAATGGCTGTCAACCAACACCCTTAGGTCCCTCTCTGCCAAGCTACTTTCCAGCTACTCTGCCACAAGCATGGAGTATTGCATGGGGTTTTTGTCGCTGAAGTGCAGGACTCTGCATTTGGCCTTGTTGAACATCATACAGTTGGCCTCAGCCCATCGATCCAGCCTGTCCATATCCCTTTGCAGAACCTTCCTCATCTCCAGCAGATCAACACTCCCACCCAGATTGGTGTCATCTGCAAATTTACTGAAGGTGTACTCAATCCCCTCGTTGAGGTCATTGATGTAGATGTTAAATAGAACTGAGCCCAGTACTGAGCCCTGGGGAATGCTACCTGTGACCAAATACCAACAGGATTTTAACTCCATTTACCGCCACTGTTGGGTCTGTGGCAGTACATCCAAACCCCCGACTCCCCCCACGGAGCCAGGATGGGGGGAAAACAGAGAAGTGTGGGAAAAGGGAGCAAGGGGGAAGGTACCTCTCTCTTTCCTAGGTTTTGCCCTCCCCACACGTGTGGATTAAGCAGCCACAGTTCCAGGAGGATTTTCTGATAAAAAAGACACACCAGAGGAATTCCCACAATCGGCAAACAGCATTGTGAGTAAATAGGAATATTCCTAAGTCTCCAGGAAATACCTGCCTCTTGTTAGTAGGGGTAACATACTGCTTTTGGATTTATCTTTTCCAAATACTGTTTTTGTTGGGATTAAGGTGGAGGATGATGGTTATTAATTTATGAATTTATGAAACATGAATTATGAAAAGTATATTGTTATTAATTTTTAAAATTATTAATAACCAATTAATCACCTTTATATATTGTGAAAATGTATTCCGTAACTGGTTTAGTATATACAATTAGACACCAATTAGAATATTTACAGAATTTGTTTCTAATTAAGGGAATGAAAGGTACAGTTCCACCGCTTGTCCACTAGATGGAGACTCGACAGGACACTTGGTGGCTGTAACTATATACAGAGAAGCTTACAATGTTATCAAGAGGCAAGTCAAGCTGGAATATCACACGGCTAGGCACGGGTGCTTTGAATTGAATGTTACTAGGTGTTGCACACATGAAAAGATACACTGTGTCTTTGTAGCGAGGCAAGTTGCTGGGTTACTCTCGGGCTTACTGTCTGCCCGGGGCTGGCCCATTCCAGGCAGTGACTTTCTTTCGCCTCCCAAAGCCGTGGGAGGAGCGAGGCTTTCCTCCGGTTGGCGGTTTCCCTTGGCAGGGTGGTCCCACGGCGCAACTGCGGCGGCCGGGGGCTGGCAGGATTGGTGCGGCTCCCTGAACAGAGTCTGCCCAGCAGGGCCGGTCTGGGGGAGCGGTCCTGCGTGGCAGGGTGACGGTTCCTGGTAGGTGGGGTCGGCCGTCTCCGATCCCGGAGACGGGCTTTGGGGAAGGGGCACGGTTATGCGGCGATTCCCCCTTGCTTGGCTCGAAGTGGAACTGACAATGCTGAATCTCTCAGCGACTGCTTCCCATTAAGGTGACAATGCAGTCCTTGGCTTGATCTCAAAGGAGAGGATGTCTCTGTCTCTCTTTCGGGAAATCCCAGGTTACTTTACCCTGATGGCACAGGGCTGTGGAGTGGTAATGGTAGCTCCGCTTATCTCCTGCAAACAGCGGGGGTCGCACAAGGCGTGTTGCTGCTGGTCAGCTGGACTGCCTGGCTTGGGCTAGTCCTTCCCCCTCTGGGCTAAAGCTTACCCTCAGGGTTCCAGTCCTCTCAAAGACGTGACTGGGCTTACAACGCTGGCTTTCATAGCTTCAGCAAAGGGATCTCCTTTGCTGGTTCCTCGAGCAGCTCGGGTAGCTCACTTCTTTCCATATTGCAGAGGCCTCTACTATGCTTGCATGTGGGAGTGAGAAGACTTAGGCACTGTGAGCTTATGTAGCTCAAGCAAAGCGAGAGAAAGCAAAAGGAGAGAGGAAATGGGTCAACAAGTGGAGTAGTACTTATAGATTTCTCAAGGCTGGATCTGGCCAATGGGCACACTTGTCAACAACCTGCTTTACCCTATAGAAAGGGTGAAGCTAGAATTATGCCCTTAGATGGAAAGAGCATGAGCATGCCATGTGGTGGGTGCATGTAGTTGTTTACCCCTTAAGAGACAGGTTGGTGCCTGGGCCTTTGTCCCCCTCTCCTAAAAGGAGGGTGGAAGGGGGGACTTGCCCAAAACATGTTGGGACAAGTTTGCTGGTATTTGGGGGCATAATTCTGGGCATATGGTGCCTTCACCACAGTTTTCTCAAACTATTTGTAACTCCTCTATTCTGAAGAAAATCTCAACTGAACATAAGAACCTGTATAATATTCCAAAACTTTTGTATATAGTTATGTGAGTGGCAGAGCTAAATCAATAAATAATTTATATTTTTATTAATTCCCCACCTCATCCCTTTGTATTCATAACAATAATGCCACCAGAAGAAGTATCGAGCCAGGAAAGTGAACGCCTTACCATGAAGGGAAACATATTCTTTGTGTACTTCAATTCAGCACTCTCCTAACAAAGTCCAACTATCTTAATTAAGACAGTGACTTTGTGCCCCATGTTGGGCGCCAAAGGAATGTAATGGTTTAGTGCAAGGGCTAAACTCCCCCACTCCCCAGAGCAGTGTGCACTTGCAGCATGGAAAGCCAATCACATCCTGGGCTGCATCAAGAGAAGTATAGCCAGCAGGTCGAGGGAGGTGATTCTCCCCCTCTACTATGCTCTGGTGAGACCTGTGGCAATGCATCCAAATTCCTTCCCCCCTGCCATGGAGTCAGGGAAGGGGGTGAAGATCAGAAAGTGTGGGAAGAGGGGTAAGGAAGAAAGCACCTCCCCCCCCTTTCAAGGCCGTGTTAGCTGACACCTGGGCCCCTTTCCCCAAGTCACATGTCAGGGCAGAGCCCCGGGCCAGCACAGTAGAGAACCTGATGCTGGTCAGTTTCTTGCCCTTTTTTGGGCATGTGGAACATGATCTGTGGCATTTGCGACACAGGACATTTGGCCCATGAGCTGATATAAAATGGTTTTGCTAGAGAGCACTGAAGGCTCTTCCTGGGATTTTCTCCTCCCACACGTGTGGACTACGCTCTGCAGTCAAGAAGGATTCCTTGAGAAACAGAGACACTAGGAGGACTCCACACAACTGGATCCAGGGTTGTGAGTATATTCGGCACCTGCCTGAGTATCTGGGGAATACCTTCTTCGTTGGTTAGGGGCAACATACTGCTCTTAGGCTATATCATTTTTCAAATACTGATCTTCAATCATCTGTACCCATTCCTGTAATCTGGGGATATTGTGCAACCGAGCAACGAACCTGTAAATAATAATTTATAAATTTGTATGTAAGTTACGCAGGTGGCAGGATTCCTAAATTAATAAAATAGATTATATTTTTTTCTATTTCCCACCTACATTCCTTTATCTGTAACAGACCCCACCTGGAGTACTGTGTCCAGTACTGGAACCCCTATTACGAGAAAGATATGGACGTGCTGGAACGTGTCCAGAGAGGGGCTATGAGGATGATCAGAGGGCTGGAGCACCTCTCCTATGAGGACAGACTGAAAGTTCAGGCTATTCAGTCTGGAGAAGAGAAGGCTCCAAGGAGACCTTATTGTGGCCTTCCAGAGAGCTGGTGAGGGACTTTTTAGGGTGTCAGGTAATGATAGGACTAGGGGAAATGGAAAAAACAATAGAAATGGGTAAATTCAGACTGGATGTTAGGAAGAGGTTTTTCACCATTTTTTTTCACACACACCCCCCCCCCTCCACAGGAGGAAGAAGAAAAGCCACGGCCACTGTCCGGAGGGAGGCTCCCCCATGGGCCCGCCAGCGGCCTCAGCCGCGGCCTCAGCCCCAGGAGCCACCCCTCCCCCCCCCCCCCCCCCCCCCCGAACGGACCAGACCAGGAGCAAGCCCCGGCACAAGCCAGGCAGCAGCCAGCTCACTGTAGCCTAGCAACTTGCCTCACTACAAACACAAGACACAGTGTATCTTTCATGTGTGCAGCACCCACTAACATTCAGTTTAAAGCCCGCGCCTAGCTCGTATAACATCCCTAGCTTAAGCCTCTGACACGTTGTAACTTCTTTGTATGTAGCTAAGCAGCCACAAGCATCTTGTTGAGTCGCCATCTCGTGGACAAGCAGCAGAATTGCACCCTTCATTCTTTAATTAAAAATTAACTCTGTAAATATTCTAATTGGGTTCAAATTGTATATACAAAACCAGTTATGGGATATATCTCAAAATCGTGCACTAGAATCTGTACATAAAATAGTGATTAATTGGTTATTAATAATTTTTAATCATTAATAAAAATTAATTTTCATAATTCAAATTTCATATATCATCATTAATAACTTCTTCATCACAGGGGGAAAACGGAGACAACAGAGTCTGTTGGTATGTATTTGTACAATGGCCTGGCACAAGGGAAGTGCAAAAGCACAGAGCTCTCAGATACTGGAGCTCAGTGTAGCTTGATCCCCTCGAATTATGTAGGGGTGGAATCTATAACCATAGCTGGTGTTACTGGTGGGTCCCAAGAGTTGACTATGTTGCAGGCTGAAATAAGCCTGACTGGGAAGGATTGGGAGAAACATACTATTGTAACTGGTCCTGATGCACCTTGTGTCCTGGGAATTGACTTTTTGTGAGAGAGGTATTTCAAAGACCCAAAGGGTTACAAGTCAGCTTTTGGAATAGCAGCTGAGGAGACTGAAGGTAAAACGCATCTGTCTATTAGGCCCAAGCTCTCAGACGATCCTGCACTTGTGGGACAGCATGAAAGAGAGGATGTGAAACTGCCAGTTGCCTCTCAAACTGTACATCACAGGCAATACAGAATCAACCGTGACTCTGTGGTTCCCATGCATACGTTGATCCGTCAGCTAGAAAGTCAAGGTGTCATCAAAAAGACTCACTCACCCTTCAACAGTCCAATATGGCCAGTGTGAAAGCTGAATGGAGAATGGAGACTTACAGTGGACATTTGTGGCTTGAATGAAGTGACTCCTCCAATCAGTGCGGCTGTATCAGACATGCTAGAACTTCAGTATGAACTGGAATCCAAAAATGCCATGTGGTATGCTACAACAGACATTGTGAATGCTTTCTTCTCTATTCCCATAGCAGAGGAATGCAAGCCAGATCGAGGGAGGTTCTCCTCCCCCTCTACTCTGCCCTGGTGAGATCTCACCTGGAATATTGCATCCAAATTTGGGCTCCCCAGTTCAAGAGGGACAGGGATCTACTCAAGAGAGTCCAACGGAGGGCTATGAGGATAATTAAGGGACTGGAGCACTGCCCTATGAGGTGAGGCTGAGAGACCTGGGGCTTTATAGTGGGGAGTAGAGAAGAGTGAGAGGGGATTTAATAAATGTTTATAAACATCTGAGGGCTGGATGTCAAGAGGGAGGGGACAGGATTTTGTCAGTTGCACCCTGTGATAGAACAAGGGGTAATGGATATAAACTACAGCACAGGAGGTTCCACCTCAACATGAGGAGAAACTTCTTCACTGTGAGGTTCACAGAACCCTGGAACAGGCTCCCCAGAGAGGTTGTGGTGTCTCCTTCTCTGGAGACTTTCAAGACCCATCTGGATGCATTCCTGTGTGACCTGCAATAGATTCTATGGTCCTGCTCTGGCAGGAGGGTTAGACTCGATGATCTCCTGAGGTCCCTTCCAACCCCTAACATCCTGTGATCCTGTGTGATACTCAGTTTGCTTTCACCTGGAGGGGTGTCCAGTACACTTGGAACTGATTGCCCCAGGAGTAGAAACACAGACCAACAATCTTTCATGGAGTGATCCAGACTGCGTTGGAGAAAGGTGAAGCTCCAGAGCATTTGCAGTACGTCGATGACATCATTGTCTGAGGCCATACAGCACAAAAGTTTTCGAGAAACGTAACAAGATAATTGACACTCTGTTGAAGGCCGGCTTTGCTATAAAGCGAAACAAGGTAAAAGGGCCAGACAGAAAAATCCAGTTTCTGATAGTTCAGCCTTGCATCTCTATAAACCCAAACATTTCTGCTTCTTCTGCCCCTTTTCCTCTCTCTCTCTCCTCCTGGCTGGACCTTATCTCGTTTGGTGTTTTGGGGGAGGGATTTTGGCCATGGTGTGCTGAGGAAAAACTAATTTCTTCTGCGCCATTCGGGCCCAGAGGCATGTGGGGGTAGAGAGGTGTGGGGAGGATTGGGGCCTGGGGTTTTGGGCCTGTGATGGTTTGAAACTGTCTTTTTAATTTTTCCTTGCAAAGTTCAGTACAGAGAAAGTGAAAGAATGTAAATAAGTCACTATTGGGTGTAAGAAAGCAAAATAACGATTGTTCTAAACACTTCCATTGGATAGATAGAAATGTTTAAGAACTATTACCCAAAACAAAGTAGGCATTCGGCACATTCTGCGTTCGGCAGTGGGGGCAGTTGCTGGGCTGTCTGGCTGCTGTTTCTTCTTCTCTTCTGGCTGAAGATAACACACTGACCTTGGCAGCTAAGTTAACAACTTTCTGCTTAACTAACTCTGCTTCTCTGTCCAGGGGGGTCTGGGGGGGAAGCTCCTGGGAGAGGGAGGCCCCTTTGGGAGGGTCCCCTTGGGGGGAAGCAAAGGGAGATCGGTTGTGCTTTTTCTGTTGATTGTATATATTTGTGAATGTTGTGTATTTTGCATATTTGTACATATTCATTGCATTTCATTGTAGATTTTAGACTCTGCTTGTAAATACAGCTTTTCATTTGCTTCCAGACTGAGCTAGCCTGGTTATTGTTGGTGGGGGGGGAATTTCAGCTCACACCGACACAGGGCCTAAGTGGGGGAGCTTTTGAAAAGGTTTTTTGGCTTAAAGAAATTGTTGTAAGCCCAGGTTGAAGGACTGGGCTGAGGCTGAATGTGAATTTGAGTATTTTGTCATTTCTGTACATACTTGTGAATAGCACTTACATTTTACTTCCAACTCTTTCCAATCCCATGTGAGACTGTTTTTATTTTGCTTCCTTTGGGGGGGGTAAAATATTATTTTCTGTCCTCTCTTAAAACTACAACAGGTTCCCATCACAATATGGATGGCTGGGTCTCCACGCTTTCCTATTTCAATACTTGTGCTGGATTAGAGACCATTTAGGTAAACTGAACATGCACAAATCCATGGGCTCTGATGGGATGCACTTGTGGGTGCCAAGAGAGTGAAGGAAGACTTAATAATTTTTTTTACTGTTAGAAATTTTCCCAGTAATTAAGAGATTAAGCTTCTAGACATAAATAACAGTAAACCCTTGAGCTTGTTAGAGCGAAGGGAGATACAACTACAGCTGCAGGGAGTAACCACCAAAACTTCAAAAGAGAGATAAAATGGAGCCTTGAAAACAGGATAGATTCTCACACCTGAGCCTTCTGTGGAACTGGCAGAAGATCAGCAAGAGACGAAAAATAAGAACTGCAATGTTGTTGGATGGGCAGGACGTGGCAGTGAAGACCAAGAAGTGAAAGGACTTTATCTATTAAAATTATTTCATGCATATGTAAACAATTTCCTGGAAATTTAATGAATATGTATTCCTGACACTGTATATAAAGCATGTGGAGAACCCTTTTGGTATCCATATTGGACTAGGTGTTACGCCCTGCGCATCGGAAGTCATAAAATAAAGGCAATACTTGACTTAATAGATACCTGGCTACTGGGTTTGATTAATCTCCAGACAATGGGTTAAGCACCTGTGAATGTGCAAACCTGGACATTTCCTGGGGTCCAGATAAACATGTGGCACGTGTAATTAACTTTCATAGAATCATAGAATCAACAAGTTTGGAAAAGACCTCAGAGATCATCAAGTCCAACCTATCACCCAGCACCTCATGACTAACTAAACCATGGCTTCAAGTGCCACATCCAATCCTTTTTTGAACACCTCCAGGGATGGTGACTCCACCACCTCCCTGGGCAGCACATTCCAATGGCAGATCACTCTTTCTGCGAAGAACTTTCTCCTCACCTCGAGCCTAAACTTCCCCTGGTGCAGCTTGAGACTGTGTCCTCTTGTTCTGGTGCTGGTTGCCTGGGAGAAGAGACCAACCCCCACCTGTCTACAACCTCCTTTCAGGTAGTTGTAGAGAGAAATATGGTCACCCCGAGCCTCCTCTTCTCCAGGCTAAACAACCCCAGCTCCCTCAGCCTCTCCTCACAGGGCTTGTGGTCAAGACCTCTCACCAGCCTCGTTGCCCTTCTCTGGGCATGTTCAAGTGTCTCAATATCCTTCTTAAATTGAGGAGCCCAGAACTGGACACAGTTTATATATCGATTCTAATGCACAGTTGTGAAAACATATCCATAGCTGGTTTAGTATATGCAATTCAACCCAATTAGAATATTTACAGAATTAATTTCTAATCAAGGGAACGAAGGGTGCAGTTCTGCTCCTTGTCCACCAGATGGCGACTCAACAAAACGCTTGGCAGCTTTATGTATATACAGAGATTTACAATGTTATCAAAGCAATTCAAGCTGGAATATCACGTGGCTAGGCGCAGGTGCTTTGAACTTAATGTTACTGAGTGTTGCACACGTGAAAATAGACACTGTGTCTTTGTTTGTAGTGAAGCAAGTTGCTAGGTTGTGCTGGCTGCTCGCTGTCTGTCTGCCTGGGGCTGGCCCAGGGCTGGGTGGGGGAAGGCTCCCAGGGCTGAAGCTGTGGCTGAGTCGCTGGCAGGCCGCGGAGGGGCTTTCCTCCGGACAGTGACTTTTCTTCTCCTCCCGCCTCCATGGGAGAGGCGACTTTCTTTCTCCTCCCACCTCCGTGGGAGGGGCAACTTTTCGCTGATCAGTGACTTTCCTTGGCAGGTGGTCCCACGGCGCAACTGCGGCAGCCGGGTCTGGCAGGGCCAGCGATGGGAAGTGGTCCTGCGTGGCAGGGCCGGGTCCTTCGGGATTGGCCTTGACAGTCGAGGTGACGGTTCCCGGTGGGCAGGGTCAGCTGTCTTTGATCCCAGAAACTTCAGGACTGACAGAAGTGGCGACTCCCCCTGCTTGGCTCAAACTGAGCTGTCTATGCTAATCTCGGTGACTGCTTCCCGTTTAAGATTACAATGCAGTCCTTGGCTTGAACTCAAAGGAGAGGATGTCTGTCTCTCTCTCAGGAAATCCCGGGTTGCATTACCCTGACGGCACAGGGCTGCAGAGTGGCAGTAGGGCTCCGTTTATCTCCTGCGAACAGCGGGGTCACGCAGGGCGTGTGGCTGCTTGGTCAGCTGCTTATAGCTGTAGCAGATGGACTGCCGGGCTTGGGCTAGTCCCTCATCCTCTGTGTGATGGTTTGAAATTGTCGTCTTAATTTTTCTTTGCAAAGTTCAAGCAGAGAAAGTGAAAGAGTGTAAATAAGTCACTAATGGGTGTAAGAAAGCAAAATCATGAGGGAGAGTTTTCAGTTGATTTACACAGAATATTTTACTCCTCTGCTACAAAGATATCAGATTACATCAGTATATATAGAAACTAGAAGGAAAAGGGAAATGAATACTTGTCCAAATCCCAATACAGGCAAAGATGCATCCGCCCGCTCAAGGACCAGAATAGCCAGAGAGAGAGGCCCTTCTTTCCAGGGCCATAATGCCGCACAGATGTAAATGCCATAATCATAAATTCATGATTCTGATAGTGCGAAATATTATGTGTTTCAAACCACTACACTTTCCCCACCAACTCATGCCTTCTTTCCACAAGTATGAAGCAAAGTCAGTATACTAACACTTTTTAATAAAATATATTTATGAAATCACAGAATGTTAGGGTGGCAGCTGCTGTTCTGCAAACAACAAAACCTTCTAAGATTAATTCAGAAGGCATGAGATTGTAAGCCTTTCCTAACTGAAAAAGTACATGCTTCGAACTTGTTTATGAAGAACAAAATGAAAACATTACTGCACCTACGGAGGTGATGGACTTCATTGATAAGGAACCGTTTTCAGTACTTTTACAGGGAACTATTTTTAGTGCTTTTATAGGGGACTTTTTTAGCTTGTGTGCAGGTCTGAATTCTATTGGTTAAGTGGGTTAATGTGCAAGATAGAAAATACTCTATAATCCAGCTATTTCAAGCAATAAAGGAATTCTGGAATTCTGCAATTCTGTTGTGCAGCAGCACCAGGGTTTGTACCTTCATTCGCTACATGTTAGGGGTTGGAAGGGACCTCGAAAGATCATCGAGTCCACCCCCTCTGCCAGGGCAGGATCACCCAGAGTAGGTCACATTGGAATGCATCCAGGCGGGTTTTTAATGTTTCCGGAGAAGGAGACTCCACAACCTCTCTGGGCAGCCCATTCCAGTGTTTTGTCACCCTCACAGTGAAAAAGTATTTCCTTATGTTCACATGGAACCTCCAGCTTGCACCCATTGCCCCTTGTCCTGTCATCGGGCATCGCCGAGAAGAGCCTGACTCCATCCTCTTGGCACTCACCCTTTACATATTTATAAACATGAATGAGGTCACCCCTTAGTCTCCTCTTCTCCAAGCTGAAGAGCCCCAGGTCCCTCAGCCTGTCCTCATAAGGAAGATGTTCCACTCTCTTAATCATCTTTTTGACTCTGACCTGGAGTCTTTCAAGCAGTTCCAAGGTCCTTCTTCAACTGAAGGGCCAGAACTGGACACAATATTCCAGATGTGGCCTCACTAGGGCAGAGTAGAGGGGGGAGGAGAACCTCTCTCAACCTACTAGCCACAGCCCTTCTAATACACCCGAGGATGCCATTGGCCTTCTTGGCCGCAAGGGCACATTGCTGGCTCATGGGCATCCTTCTATCCACCAGGACCCCCCAGGTCCTTTTCCCCTTCACTGCTCTCCAACAGGTCAGTCTCCAACCTATACTGGTCCATGGGGTTGTTCTTTACCAGATGCAAGACTCTACACTTGCTCTTGTTGGATTTCATTTAATTTCTCCCCGCCCAACTCTCCACCACTGTTCAGAATGCAAAAATGGAACATTTTGATTCTGTTTAGTGCCTCTTTTTTATTGGATGCTTTAGATACATGTTTTGATTTTGTTTTTTTCTATTAAACTATCAATATTGTGATTTGTTGTAATGAAATGGTGCAAAATATTCAGTTAAACTGTGATCTGGAAAGTTTTTTTCCAGTCCATTGTTTTTTAAAGAAGCAATGTTCAATATCTTAAGAATTCTGAATTCAAATCTGTTCAAAATTTATTGGAAATATATTTATTTTAAAATGGACAATAGTGTCAAATGTGCTATGCAGCCAATACGTATTTTAGATTTGAATGGTTTTCTATTAATAGAATTATTAAAATGAATACTGATTATACATAGGTAACTTCTGTCTGACAAATTAAAAGGATATGTGGGCTCTTGTTTTCTGCTGTTGGTTTTCTACAGAATACTTTTCTGTTTTAGCCATAAAAACATTAAACTCAAGTACTAAATTTTAATACACAACATAATTAGGGAAGATAAATGTCTACGTGGGAATCAAGAGTTGGCGGATGATAAGAATGTGAGCCAAACTTCAGATAAGAGGAATGTGTGTGTGGGAAAGTGCGACAATAGCAGAACACCTGCCATGGGAGTGTGTGAAAAGCAGGCTGGGAAACCATCTGCAAGAGTGTGTGATTAATAAACAGACAAATCTGAAGGTCAATAGGATGTGGGAAGGGAAGTAAGTAATGTGAACATCTCCTAATAGGAGCTTGCCTACAGGACGGGGCCATTTGCTTGCTGTAGCAAGCAGCCAGCTTTCCATGAACTTGCGTCCATGAGTTTGTATTTCAGCATGGCACCTTGGCGGTTTGGCTGGTCCGGCCCCAGGAAGACAGCGAAGTGGGGGTAGTAACAACATGTCTACCCTGATATCTTGTGGCTGGAGCCAATATGTTGTTCCAATTTTCCTCATCTTGCAATGTGTTGAGCACTTTTTTCCAATTACCCAGATTTAAAACTGAACCAAAACCTGCCACTCAGATAATTAATGCTTCTTCATTTCCTTGGCTCTTCATGTTCACGGGGTTGGGAGGGTTTTGAACTCTGCTTTTGAGCTTAATTACTGAAGTAGTGTTTTTAGCTACTCTTGCCTAGTAAGGTTGTGCATGTGTGCTATACATCATCTTCTTCCAATGGTGAAAATCTAGAAGTTGGAGCATCCACAACCTCTACCTAATTCTTGCAGCTTTACTGAGCGGGAATCTTGGATCTACAATGATAATACATCAAAAGACTAGTCCTGCTAAGTCTGCTTCACCATCAGTGTAGTTATATTAGCATGACATTGTGGCTGATCGTGTCTATGTGACATAGCTCATCTGCATCCACATTTGTCAAAGGCATCTTGGGTCTTTCAGAGATAAGCAAGACAACATACTTGGTGGCTTTAATTAGAATCTTTGCTAATTAGTATATTTAGGTTGTGTTAACTCTAATCGTGTTATAGCTGTTTAAGACTTGACTGAATGCAGAGGGTAATGAAGTTGGATGGTAGAGGTGTTCTCCATGGTTTATAAGATTAACTGTTGTTATGAGAGTCTCCTAAATAGTAAGATATGCACCATGGGTTTAAACTGAAGGACTGTGATGGTTTTAAGATTTTTTAATTTTTCTTCACAAAGTTCAAACAGAGAAAGCGAAATAATGTAAATAAGTCACTAATGGGTGCAAGAAAGCAAAATAATGATTATTCTAAACACTTCCATTGGAGAGAGAGAAATGTTTAAGAATCTCTACTCAAAACAAGGTCGGGGAGTTTGGGCAGTCGGGGACTCGGCTTGCTGGCTCGGTTTGCTGTCTGCCGGCTGCTTCTTCTTTTCTGGCTGAAGATAACACACTGACCTTGACAAGCTAAGTCTAACAGCCTCTCTGCTTCTTGACTCTCTGCCTTCTGCCAGGGGGGTCTGGGGGAATTCCTTCTGGTTGGGGGGAAGGCCCCTTGGGGGAAGCAAAGAGGGCTTGGTTGTGCTTTTCTGTCGATTGCACATATTTGTAAATGTTGTGAATAGTGTATATTTGTACATATTCATTGCATTTCATCATAGATTGTAGATTTGCTTGTAAATACAGCTTTCATTTGCTTCCAGACTGAGCTAGCCTGGTCATTGTTGGTGTGGGGGGGATTCCAGCTCTCACACTGTTACAAGGACTCAGGGGGATGGGTCCAATATGATCATGGTCATGCCACTGCATCCAACTGGGGAATAAACCAGAACAATCACAGCAGTGACAAATGCTCCTTAGCTACCTTCCAAGATGAGTGCCAGAAGGCCAACCACCTCAAGGCTGGGTATGACTACGGTGGTTCCTCTTGCTCCCCTCCAGGGTTGCCTTCCTGCTCAATTAAGTCTCTGAAATGCCTGTACAGCAACGCACACAGCATGGGGAATAAAACAGGAAGACTCAGAGATGTGGGTACAGTCTCAGGCCCATGATTGCATTGCAATTGCAGACATGGTGGGATAGCCCACATGACTAGAACAGTGTCATGAATGGCTATGAACTCTTTAGGTAAGACAGGACAGCAAGGCGTGGCCGTGGAGTTGCTCCTTATGTGCAAGACCAACTGGAATGTACTGAACTCTACCCAGGAGGGGAGGAAGATGTTGAAAGCTTATGGGTAAGAATTAAGGGAATGCAAATATGGGTGAACTGTTGTGGATGTCTACTACAGACCACCAAACCAGGAAGAAGATGTCAATAAGGCCTTCTACAGACAGCTGCAAGTAGCCTCAAGAACGCATTCCCTGGTGATCATGGGTTGATTTCAGTCATCCTGATATTTGTTGGAAAGGCCACACAGCTAGGCATAGTCAATCCAGAAGGCTCTTGCAGTGCACTGACAATAACTTTCTGATGCAGGTGGTGGAGGAGCCAACAAGGAGAGATATGCTGCTGGACCTTGTATTAACAAACAAAGAAGATCTGATTGGGGATGTGAAAGTTGGGGGATTCCTTGACTGTGTGGAAGAAGCAGGGCAATAAGTAGGATTGCAACCCTGGACTTCAGGAGGGCTAACTTTGTCTTCTTCAAAGACCTGCTTGGAGGAATCCCATTGCCTAGGTCTCTAGAAGGTAGGGTATCCCAAGAGAGCTGGTTAATATTCAAGCATCACTTTCTCCAAGTTCAAGATAGGTGCATTCCTTTGAGAAAATAAATCAAGTAGAGGAGGAAGGAGACCTGCATAGATGATCAAGGAGCTGCTGAAAAAAGTCATGTGGAAGAAAGAAGCTCACAGTATGTGGAAAAAGGGACTGGTCACTTGGGAGGAATATAGGAACGTTGTCAGGGTATGTAAGGATGCAACAAGGAAGGCCAAAGCCTTCTTGGAAATAAATCTGGCAAAGGATGTGAAAGACAAGAAGGGCTTCTTCAAATACATGAGTGGCAAAAGGAAGAATAGGGAAATGTGGGCTCACCGCTGAATGATGTGGGAGCCCTGGTGACAGAGGATGCAGGGAAGGCAGAGTTACTGACTGCCACACCTTGTTGTATGTGATTGCAATGTTCTTTGTCTTATCCTATAGCGATTTTACTGTATGTATTTTATGTGGTAAAGGTACTCATATGTTCTGTACTGGAAAATGATAATCCACAAGGAGCACAAAACAGACCTTACTAAACTGCAACCCGTGGAGCCAGGATGGGGGGAAACAGAGAAGCGTGGGAAAAGGGAGCAAGGGGGAAGGCACCTCCCCCTCCCCAAGGCTATGGTCGATAGATGCATATGAGCCCTGTGGTACTATGTCTTTAAATTTTTTCACAGATCTTGAGCAGAAAGTAGTAAAAATGTAAATAAATCACTATTGGGTGTAAAAAGGAAAATAATGATTATTCTAAACAATTCCATTGGAGAAATATTTTCCATAAGATTTGGTTCCCAAAACAATTTTTCTCTCCTCGCTTCAGCCTGAGAGATACTAACTGTGTGCTTCTGCTGGCTTCTGCTTGACCAACTTTGGCTGCATCGCTTTTATTTTGGCTAAGTCTAATATCTCTGCTTCTCTCTCTTTCTTCCCTTGTTCACAGGGGGGTAAGGGGGAGGCAGGGAGAGAGAAGCTGTTGCAGTTCTCCTGGTCTTTTTGACCAGGGGGGTCCTTGTGCTGTTTGTTAATTGTAAATACCTGTAAAATATTGTAAATACTGTATATTTGTACGTATTCATTGCATTTCATTGTAGATTGTAGTTTTGCTTGTAAATACAGCTTTCATTTGCTTCCACTGGCAAAGTTATTGTGGGGAGGGAATTTCCAACCCACCACAGGCCCTTCCCCTCAAGCTACATGTCCGGCACAGATCCCCATGCCAGGGAAAGCCTGGGCAATGGTAATCAGTTTCTGCCCTTTTCGGCTTTTGGAATATGCTTTCTAGTAGCGTTTACAATAGCAATTAGAATAGGTGTTTAAATGGGTAAGATGCATGTGGATTAAGCAGCCACAGTTACAGGATGATTTTCTGATTAAAAGAGACACTAGAGGAATTCCCACAATCGTCAAACAGCATTGTGAGTAAATTGGAATATTCCTAAGTCTCCAGGAAATACCTGCCTTTTGTTAGTAGGGGTAACATACTCCTTTTGGATTTATCTTTTCCAAATATTGTTTTCTCAAACTATTTGTAACCATTCCTATATTCTGAAGATATTCTTCAGCTGAACATAGAACCTGCATATATATTTCATAACTTTTGTATATAGTTAGCTGTGTGGATGAGCTAAATTAATAAATATATATTTTTTTTATTAATTCCCCATCTCACCCTTTTCATTCGTAACAGTGTCCAGTCATCCAAACAGTTTTTGACCCAGCAAAGAGTGCCTGTCCAGACCATGGGCTGCCAGTTTGTCCAAGATGATACTGTGGAGAACTGTGTCAAAGGCTTTACTGAAGTCCAAGTAAACAACATCCACAGCCTTTCCCTCATAAGCCATGCAGGTCATTTTGTCATAGAAGGAGCTCAAGTTTGTCAAGCAGGACCTTCCCTTCATGAATCCATGCTGACTGGGCCTGATCCCCTGCTTCTCCTTGATGTGCCTCATGATGGTCTTCAAGATGATCTGCTCTATGACCTCCCCTGGCACCAAAGGCAGACTGACAGGTCTGTAGTTTCCTGGATCCTCCCTACAGCTTTATAAATTGTTGGTGCCTCCAGTCAGTTGGAACTTCCCCAGTCAGCCAGAACTGCTGATAGATGATAGAAAGGGGCTTGGATATCACCCCTGCCAGCTCCTTCAGAACCCTTGGGTGTATTCCATCTGGCCCCATAGACTTGTGTGTATCTAAGTGGCAGAACAGGTCCCTCACCATTTCCTCTTGAATAATGGGAGCTCCATTCTGCTCCCCAAATCTATAAACAGACAACTGTTGAGACCTGAATGATAGAACTTCCACAGCAGAAAAGTAGCTGCTCAAAGTAGCTCCTTAAAGACTTTCCAAAGACCCCAATAGACCTATAAAACTTTACATAGACTGAGCTTACCTACCTTTTTTGTTCCAATATTGATTCTCTTCTGGTCAAAAGTAGTGATCTAACTGAAATTCTTTTGGTATCAGAGATTGCTCTGTCAAGACATTTCTAAAGACTTCAGGATTTTTTCCTTCCTCTAATACAGGAAGTATGTAATACTTCAAGAGTCACTGTGGTAGATTTAGGCTATGCCTTTAAAATTTTTCACAGATCTTGAACAGAAAGTAGTAACATGTAAATAAATCAGTATTGGGTGCAAAAAGGAAAATAATGATAATTCTAAACAATCCCATTGGAGAGAGATATACCATAAGATTTTGTTCCCAAAACAATCTCTGTTCTCGCTTCTTCGCTCTGGGAGATACTAACTTGCTTCTGCTTGACCTTGGCTGCATTGTTTTGACTGGTATTAACTTCTCTGCTTCTGTCTCTTGTCCCTTGTGTACAGGGGGATAGGGGAGGAGGCAGGGAAGGGAGAAGCTGTTGCAGCTCCCCTGGTCTTTGGCCAGGGGGGTCATTGTGCTGTTCATTAATTGTAAATATATGTAAATATTGTAGATACTGTGTATTTTGTACATATTCATTGCATTTAATTGTAGATTGTAGTTTTGCTTGTAAACACAGCTTTCATTTGCTTCCAACTGAGCTGGTCTGTCAAAGTTAATGTTGGGGGGGAATTTTCAACCCACCACATTACAGCCACTTATAAACTTAATTTGTTAGCTTACAAAGGGGTATTTGATAAGGCCAAGCCAGAGACTACAGCAGCTGCATTAAAGTACATTCATTTCTGTCCTTTAAGAAGCAGTATCCATGAATTCTTCTTGAGGACAGATCTTCACAGTCTGTATTTTAAAACTATTCAGCACATAGAAACCTAGACAAATACCCTTCATTATACTGCATAAATAAAATGAAAAAACCTGCTGTCCTGAAAACAAACCTGACTTCAGTATAGTGTCGATACCCCCTCACTGATCTAGGATTTTACTGGCAATAGATATCTGTGTTATAATGACTAATTGCAGAATCAAGAATATCAGCAATTGTGTTCATTTAGAATATCAAGTGTAAACACTAAATCATCATCAAGGGACTTACCACACTGAATGTCTTCTGATCCAGTTCTTCAGATATAAGAACTGGTTCACTAGTTGTAGTAATATGAACTGGAATATTCAACAATGAACCTTTTTTATTTTTTTCTATATTTTCAGATTTGATTTCATTTACCTAAGAACAAAATATGAAAATGTATCTGAAAACAAAATCTTAATTTTGATCTGGAATTATACTGCAATTATGCAATCACTGTAATTACTGCATTGTCTCTAATAATAATAATTTAAAAATTCTGACATTCAATGACAGTACCTTTTATTTTCTCTATCTGAGGGATGGAGAAGTAGAATGGATAAGTTCCTTGCATCATTTGCACTCAGTCCCACTAAGCTATGCATCTTTAAAGAGGTAATTCCCCATTTCATTTGCCTGTCCACAATTATATTTACAAGTGGTAAAAATAAACTTCAAATGATGCAAAAGACTTCAATGAAATGACAATTGTAAATGATCCAAAATACCTTTTCAACTCAAAATTGTTCACAAAAACCTGGTGGCTTTTTCTAGTTCTGTATAAGAAAAATAAGCCTACTTACCTTTTCTTCCTTTACTTCTTTTTCTTTCTGTGCAGATTCTTTTAATTTGTCTCTGTTTTCTTTGATATTTTTTAATTCTTTCTTATCCTCTTTTTCTTTTTTCTCCCTTTTCAGATCCCTCTTATTTTCTTTTTCTTTTCTCTCTCTTTTTTCTTCAGTTTGTTTCTTTATACCAAAATCTGACTCAGGCTTTTTCTCATTTTCTTCTGCTTTTATTTTTTTATGTGGCTGTTTCACTGAAACAATCTCATCCTGCAATACACAAGTATATCTGTTGTATCAAATTGAGTTCCGAAAAATGCAAGTTTTGAAACCATCAGATTAAAATGTACTTTCTATTTGTGTGTGACTTCTTTAGACTTAAGTTTAACACCTAAGAAATGGACCTGGAGGCAGCTGCGAAACAAAATGAGGACTAATCGCTCATTTCCTTCATGTGACACAAAACAAGTACTAACTAGGGAGGGGTAATGAGGGAGTGAGGGATTAAGTCCATTTAACAGCAAGGCACCAGCAATCCAGGATGTTCCTGGATTGCATAGATGACAACTTCCTCCTCCAAATGGTAGAGGAACCAACAAGAAAAGGTGCTATGCTGGACCTTGTTCTCATCAACAGGGAAGGGCTGGTAACCAATGTGAGGCTCAGGGACAGCCTTGGCTGCAGGGAGCATGAAGCAGTTGAATTTAAGATCCTCAGGGCAACCAGAAGGACGTATTCTAAGCTTACGACCCTAGACTTTAGGCGTGCAGACTTTGATCACTTCAGGGATCTGCTAGCCAAAGTCTCATAGGACAAAGCCCTAGAGGGAAGAGGAGCCCAGGACAGCTGGTCAGTATTCAAGGACCACCTCCTCTGTGTCCAGGAGCAATGTATACCAACAAAGAGAAAAGCAGGGAAGAATGCTAGGAGGCCTGCCTGGATGAGCAAGGAGCTGCTGGACACGCTATCACTTAAAAGGAAACTCTACAAGAAGCGGAACAAAAGACAGCTAGAATGGGGGGTATATAAGGAAGCTGCCCGAGCAGCAAGAGACCTGGTTAGGAAAGCCAAAGCAGAGTTTGAATTGAATCCAGACAGGGAGGTTAAAGGGAACACTAAGAATTTCTACAGGTATATTAATGGTAAAAAGAAGACTAGGGAAGGTGTGGGCCCCCTCAGAAAGGAAACAGGTGAAATGGTCACAAGTGACCTGGAAAAGGCTGAGGTTCTCAATGACTTCTTTACCTCAGTCTTCACTGCAAGGGCCTCCAGCCACACTCCTGGAATAGTCATGGAAGCTAATGGCAGGGATCGGGAGGAAGAAGTGCCCATCATAAGTGAAGATCAGGTTCGTGATCACCTGAAGAACCTGAAAGTGTTCAAGTCCATGGGACCCGATGGGATACACCCACGGGTACTGAGAGAACTGGCAGATGAGGTGGCTAAACCCCTCTCTATTATATTCCAAAAGTCCTGGAAGTCTGGGGAAGTCCCCACTGACTGGAAATGGGGAAACATTACTCCCATTTTCAAAAAGGGGAAGAAGGAAGAGCCAGGGAACTACAGGCCAGTCAGTCTCACCTCTGTGCCTGGTAAGATCATGGAGCACATTCTCCTGGAGGCACTGCTGAGACAGAAGAATAGTGAAGAGGTGATTTGGAACAGTCAGCATGGGTTTACCAAGGGCAAATCCTGCCTGACAAACCTGGTGGCCTTCTATGAACAAGTGACGACATTAATAGATGAGGGGTGAGCAACTGATGTCATTTACCTGGACCTGAGCAAAGCCTTCGACACTGTCCCACACCACATCCTGGTCTCCAAACTGGTGGCACATGGGTTTGATGGGTGGACCACAAGATGGATAAAGAACTGGCTTGATGGCCACACCCAAAGAGTGGCTGTCAATGGCTCCATGTCCCAGTGGAGGCCAGTGACAAGCAGAGTCCCTCAAGGTTCAGTCCTGGGACCAGTCTTGTTCAATATCTTTGCTGGTGACATGGACAGTGGCATTGAGTGCACCCTCAGCAAGTTTGCTGATGACACCAAGCTGTGTGGTGCAGCAGACACGCTGGAGGGAAGGGATGCCATCCAGAGGGACCTTGACAGGATGGAGAGGTGGGCCCATGACAACCTCATGAGGTTCAACAAGACAAAGTGCAGGGTCCTGCAGCTGGGTCGAGGCAATCCAAAGCACAAATACAGGCTGGGCAGTGACTGGCTGGAAAGCAGCCCTGAGGAGAGGGACTTGGGGGTGCTAGTGGACGAGAAGCTCAACCTGAGCTGTCAATGTGCACTTGCAGCCCAGAAAGCCAATCAGATCCTGGGCTGCATCAAGATAAGTGTGGCCAGCAGGTCAAGGGAGGTGATTCTCCCCCTCTACTCAGCTCTGGTGAGACCCCACCTGGAGTACTGCGTCCAGTTATGGAGCCCCTATTACAAGAAAGATATGGACATGCTGGAACGTGTCCAGAGAAGGGCCACCAAGACGATTAGAGGGCTGGAGCACCTCTCCTATGAGGACAGACTGAAAGAGTTAGGGCTGTTCATTCTGGAGAAGAGAAGGCTCTGAGGTGACCTTATTCTGTCTTTCCAGTATCTGAAGGGGCGTATAAGAAAGCTGGGGAGGGACTTTTTAGGCTATCAGGTAGTGATAGGACTAGGGGGAATGAAATAAAGCTGGAAGTGGGGAGATTCAGGCTGGACGTGAGGAAGAAGTTCTTCACCATGAGAGTGGTGAGAGCCTGGAATGGGTTGTCCAGGGAGGTGGTTGAAGCCCCATCCCTGGAGGTGTTTAAGGCCAGGCTGGATGAGGCTCTGGCCTGCCTGATCTAGTATGAGGTGTCCCTGCCCATGGCAGGGGGGTTGGAACTAGATGATCCTTGTGGTCCCTTCCAACCCTGACTGATTCTATGATAACTTTCATATCCCTAAAGAAATCTGCCCCTGTAAAAAGAGCTAAAAAAAGTAAGGAAGTAGGTATCACAAGGCTGAGCTGATTTTTCAGGGCATGGGGATGATAAAAGACCTCTGTTCTGGTTAGTTTTGTTCCAATCACTTTTTACTGACCACAAATTAAACATTCATAGTCACAGGATAAGGGATCAGATTTCCAACTCTCAGGCAGACGAGGTTGCACTGGAGCGCTGTAAGGCACGAAAACTGAAAACAAGGCTCAACCCCGCAAGCTACCCAAAACGTGAAAGCAGAGCCCAATCCCAAGCAAAGCGCAACTAACTTACCCTAAACACTCAGTAAGTAACACGGTAGTACTGAAGATCGCGAGATGGCAGAGCTGTCTGTTTCCCATGCAGGCGGGTGTCCCCACAGAACCAAATCTTGTCTTGTCGGATTGGAGAAACGGCAGAACCTCGCCAGTAGCGAGCTTCAGTTTTTTTTAAGGTCCCACGTCCCATGATGTCATGCCAAGACATCACAGGAGGCTGGGTCCTGGAGCCAAAGCCCCTCCCATATTTTGCAGTTGCATTATATAACTTCTCACCCTGCTACTCATGCACGCAGCCTGCTTAGGGGGTCGTGTGCCCCCTGCCCATCAATAGCCTTCCTAATCTTCATCCTCCTCCAGGTCCATTTGACCTCTACAAGGGGTTTGAAGGACTTTTGCAGTTAGCTCAGGATGTCAAGACATTCAATACATTCCTATCCCCGCTTAGTTTATAAACAGAGGAACCTGCAGATACATGTTATTTGTTACTCTTATCATGCAGCTGTGAGCTTCTGATCAAACACCAAATATTCCCAGGCAGCCCCAGGCAGCTGGGTACTTCTAATCAAACTCCAATTAACTCTTTCCTGTTACAATGCCTCAAAACATCACTTATTCATTCTGTTCTTTCTAATCAAGATTGATTTTTTTTCTGACCCTGAACAAAAGTTGCTGCCTGAAGAATCATTATCAGTAGTAATAATGGTTTAGTCAGAAACACGAGTTTTATATTCAGATCTTATATTAAAAATACATTTCTAGCAGATACAATGATTAAGTCATTAAAGAACACTGTCACTTGTAATTGGGTGACAACATTATTTTATGATATTATAATTTGGAAAATTAATCAAAATGTCTGAGCTACAGGCTTATTATAAAATTAAAATAGATATAATCTTCCATGTGATTATATTGATGCACAGAAGGAAGATGCCATTCAAGTGCTTCAATTTTATTAAGTCAAAGAGAAGATCAAATAGAAAGCATTAATTATAGAAACAACTGAATAGACATCTTTACGATATGAATGATGTTTACCTCATTATCCTCATCATCTTCTTCAGATTTTTCTGAGGGGGGTAATGAGTAGTTACTTTTTATTTCTTCTTTAGTTTTTGCAGCTTTTGTTGCTCTGTTCTTCTTAGTTGTTGTTTTCCTCCTTTTTGAATTGCCCTGAACGCAAATTAGTACCTTTATTATGTCAACTGAAAAGTGTCTTTGCACCACAACTGCAGAAAATTTCTGCTTTTTATGTTAAAGAAAGTATTCATTTTAATTATTGCCACTAATGACCACGACTTTTCTCAGGACTGGAAACTGACCTAATGCAACAGTAGAGAATATATAAAAATAAGAGATAATTAAATGCAATTAAACATGCAATTAATTACTTGAGTTATTCTTATATAATATGATTTGTGATACAGAGAAAAATTACACAAAGCAGAGTGGAAGTAAGAATAAAATAAGTATCTGATAACAAGCCTTTAAGCATATTATGTTGTCTTGCTACTGAATATCAAGCCTTACTTACTGCACCAGTAAATCTTTGTGCTTCTTTTCTTGCAAGGTCTTTATTAAGTAATTTAATGAGGTAATCTGCACGGGTCTGTAACTGCTTGGCCTGGGGTTTCTTATCTGGATCATCAGGTAAAATCTGAGGAGAGCAATGGTAGCATCAACTACAAGTATACATTATCAAATTAGGAAGCTGCTAGTCTGGAGCACTGGGAACAGGAAAAGTTGAATTAAAAAGAAGATAAACCCCCAATACTACAGCTATACCTGACCAATATGCCAGCATGCTTCAAAGAATGGAGAATTTCTTAAAAGTTTTATTTTTCCCCAAACACGCAACTAATGTAATCTTGGAAATGGTTTCACAAAGTTTATAGTAAACTCAAGAAACTAGTATGAGATTTCAGTTTGCACTTTCAGTTTGTCTAAAAAATTCAGAGCTCTTATACCACTTTCTCCACAGATCTCCTAGTTCTCCCTTGTGCTTCTAAATGCATTAACTCAGAAGCCAAAAATATAAATGAGTGGTTTCATAAAACAAGCAAATCAATGGAAGGCAGAGACGAGATATCATTAAACAGATTTGTATACAACCCTGGCTCTTCAAATCCCAAAGCTACAGACTGTTGACAATGTCACTGAATTTGCTTCATTCCAGTCTTTCCCTAAATGTTTCTAACTACTTCTAAGCAGATATTGCACTACTTCTAATCTGATGAGCATAGCTATTCTGACATTGCAAATGAGTTTCAAGCAAAGAAACCAGGGATAGGAAAATGAAACCAAAACCCTAAAACAACCTTCCCTCCAAAAGATCAAGAATAAAATCAACACAACTAGAACAATGAAACTAGAGAAGCAAAAGAGAAAGAATTCAAGTAACAGAGTGTGGTGGTTTTAAGGCTATGCCTTTAATTTTTTTCACAGAGTTTGAGCAGAAAAGTAAAACAATGTAAATAAATCATGATTGGGTGTAAGAAAGCAAAATAATGATTATTCTAAACACTTCCATTGGAGAGATAGAAATGTTTAAGATTCAATACTCAAAACATTGTTCTGTCTGTTTTTTAGTCTGTCTGGTGTTTTTCTGCTGGGCAGTCTAACAGAGTTCTGCGTTTCTCTTCTGACTTAGCTTCGAAGATAACATACTCGCATACTGACCTTGAAAGCTAAGTTCAAACAACCTCTCTGCTTCTTGTCTTTCTTCCTTCTGCCAGGGGGGTCTGGAGAAGGTAGGGAAGGGGGGGAGGCAGGGAGGCAGCTTTCCTGGCTTTGGCCAGGAGGGTTTTGTGCTGTTTCTGTTAATTGTACATATTTGTAAATACTGTAATTTTGTATATATTCATTGCATTTCATTGTAGACTGTAGTTTTTCTTGTAAATACAGCTACATTTGCTTCCAAACTGAGCTAGTCTGGTGTTGTTGATATAGGAGGGAAATTTCAGCCCACCACACTACAACACAGAGATCCAAATACATAGAATGACAGGAACATAAACTCTAAGAAGGTATACTTCAACTGTATACACAAAATCTTGAAATCTAATAATTTACCAGAAGGATACAAAGGAGCACAACTGACTTAATTTCTGTGCAATTTCAATTATCATAACATAAGCCCTTTCAGTAACTGTTCTTATTAGTATTATTACCTAAACAAAAAGAGTCCTTGATGAAATTTTGTAGATGACATACCTTCTGTGTCAAGCTGAGATCAGGATCCATTTTTATCATTTCCCAGCTGCCATAGCCATATTCATAGATACCTATTAACAGATTGGAATCGTCTTCCTTACCCCAATCTATATCAAAATGAGCTGCCTTGGTGTGGCATGGGATGACGTATCTAGTAGAAATAAATTAGAAAAATAAATAAGTGATCTTCTCAAACTTAGTAAGGGAGAAGGGAACATGGCACACATCACTAAGATCCTGGTATATTTAGGTAAGTAATCTAGATATCTATCAGGTTTTTGTTACAATATCTATAAAATGTTTATTGAAATCAGTATTGAAATGTCTTTTAAAGCAAATAAGGATGAAGATATAAAGAACAGACATCTATCCGTGGCCATGGATTGAATCAGAACTGGCTAACCATGAATATAAGCTTAAAGTATTACTAAAGTGTAACTGCTAACTGAATAAGCAGATAGTCTAGGGACTATGATACACAAGATAGCAAGCTAAAATGTTCTGCAAGTTAAACAAATACCAACAATTACCACTTTGACAAATATTGTTTTCTCTCAAACAAAGATGACACAAAGCAACTCCTTAACAAGCCTAATTTCTAGTCTGGAATAATTAAGAGTAACTGAACCCAATCCCCAATGAATACAGTTCAGAAGCCAAAGCAAATACCGGCTTATAAGGAGAGGGAAGAAAGAATAAAGAAAGGATGTGGAGTAGATTACTGCTGCCAGTTCTTAAAGGGAATGGAGTGACATCATTGTCCTACTGTGGTTAGAGTCTGAATTGCTTAAATATATGCATAAAAGCCTTGAATGACTTTCTACATTATGGTCTCCTTTAGGAAAAGAAAAAAAATACCTTTTCCTTTCTTCTGGATCTGAAGGAATGGATTTGTGCAATGGCGCTAACTCTTCTTCATGAGAGATGACTAGCTTTGCATTCACCTGTACTCCTGATATTCGGAATGTTGGGCCTTTAACATTCCCAAGTCTGCCTCCTTAAAATAAAGGACCAAATTATTAAAATATTTAGCCTTTATGTGAAAGAAAGAAAAAAGAAAGTCTGATGCTAGCAGCAGACATTCAATTATAGCAAATTATTTTTTCTTAATCAAACACTTTAATTAAACTCCAGAACCTCAAAATATTCCAGATAATAATAGGAGATTAATTTAAAATTTCATGGTAAAGCAAAAACATGCTACATTCTACTACAATTTATTCAGGGAAAGGGGGGCGAATCAAACCCCAAATGTCTTCTTACTATAATCCTTTCTTCTAAATCACTTAACATGATATTTTGTCAATGATTTCCCCTAACACAATTGTTTTGCTATAATCAGAGTACAAGAATTATTCAGATCTCTTGACACTTTTCATTCTTCTCCCTCACGTCCAAATACACTTTACCTGTTCTTTCTTGTCCAAAGGAATTGTCCTTTAAAGCCTTAATGCATCCATTATGTACAAGTTCTCCTAGACATCTAAGGTCCATCTCAGATTTATCAACTAGCTCAGCATCTCTAGCTATAGCATCTAACCTGTAAGAAAACATATGTGTTTTTACATCTATAAAACGTCAGTATTATGAATCACTCCTTCAGATTTTGAAATTAGAGAAGTGATCATGTAAGTTATCATTCACCCACACTTGCTGTGCTGCATACAATTTTGATCCATGTAGTTAAAAGCAGATATAGAAAGATTACAGAAACCATTAAAAAGCATGTTTCACAAAGAGGACAATACAACTGTATCTCTCAACTATAAAGGACCCTGTGATGGTTTTAAGACTGTCTTTAGTTTTTCTTCACAAACTTCAAGCAGAGAAAGTGAAAGAATGTAAATAAATCACTACTGGGTGTAAGAAAGCAAAATAATGATTATTCTAAACACTCCCATTGGAGAGAGAGAAATGTTTAAGTATCAGTACTAAAACCAAGGTCGAGCAGTCGGGCAGTCTCGCAGTCTCAGTTTGCTCTGCTTCTTTCTGCTTCTTCTCTCTCCTGGCTGAAGATAACACACATACTGACCTTGACAAGCTAAGTCTAACGAACCTCTCTCTGCTTCTTGGCTTTCTTCCCTCTTGCCTGCTCTGGGTGGGGAGGGGGGAGGTCCATTGGGAAAGAAGCACAGCCCCCTCGAGGGGGGCCCAAGGGGCTTGGTTGTGTTTTTCTGTTGATTGCACATACTTGTAAATGTTGTGAATAGTGTATATTTGTACATAGTCATTGCATTTCATCATAGCTTGTAGTTTTGCCTGTAAAATACAGCTTCATTTGCTTCCAGACTGAGCTAGCCTGGTTATTGTTGGTGTGGGAGGGGGATTTCAGCTCTCACACTGCTACAGACCCTAACTTTACAGTTTTGAGTTACATTACTACACATTCTTTTAAATAGAGAAGGAAACATTATAGAATCATGGAATCATTTCAGTTGGAAAAGACCTTTAAGATCATTGAGTCACAGAATCGCAGAATCAACCAGGTTGGAAAAGACCTCAGAGATCATCAAGTCCAACCTATTACCTAATACCTAACACCTCATGACAACTAAACCATGGCTCCAAGTGCCACATCCAATCTTTTTTTTTTAACACCTCCAGGGACAGTGACTCCACCACCTCCCCAGGCAGCCCATTCCACTGGCCATTTCTGTGAAGAACTTTCTCCTCACCTCGAGCATAAACTTCCCCTGGTGCAGCTTGAAACTGTCCTCTTGTTCTGTCACTGGTTGCCTGGGAGAAGACACCAACTCCCACCTGTCTACAACCTCCTTTCAGGTAGTTGTAGAGAGCAATAAGGTCTCCCCTGAGCCTCCTCTTCTCCAGGCTAAACAACGCCAGCTCCCTCAACCTCTCCTCATAGGGCTTGTGCTCAAAACCTCTCACCAGTCTCATTGCCCTTCTCTGGACACATTCAAGTATCTCAATGAGCTTCTTAAATTGAGGAGCCCAGAACTGGACACAGTACTCAAGGTGTGGTCTAACCTGTGTTGAGTATAGGGAAAGAATGACTTCCCTGCTCCTGCTGGCCACACTATTTCTGATGCAGGCCAGGATGCCATTTGCCTTCTTGGCCACCTGGGCACACTGCTGGCTCATGTTCACCCTACTGTCAACCAGTACCCCCAGGTCCCTTTCAGCCTGGCTGCCCTCCAGACACTCCAACCCCAGCCTGTAGCACTGCATGGGGTTGTTGTGGCCAAAGTGCAACACCCAGCACTTGGACTTGTTAAATGCCATCATGTTGGACTCTGCCCATCTATCCAGCCTGTCAAGGTCCCTCTGCAGAGCCCTCCTACACTCCAACAGATCGACACCTGCCCCCAACTTGGTGTCATCTGCAAACTTACTAATGGTGGACTCTATCTCCTCATCAATAAAGATATTAAAGATATTAAACAGGATTGGGCCCAACACTGATCCCTGGGGGACACCACTAGTGACTGGCTGCCAGATGGAAGTGGCACCATTCACCACCACTCTCTGGGCACAGCCATCCAGCCAGTTCTTAACCCAGCACAGAGTGCGCCTGTCCAAGCCACAGGCTGACAGCTTGGCCAGGAGTTTGCTATGGGGGACAGTGTCAAAGGCCTTGCTGAAGTCCAGGTAGACTACATCCACAGCCTTCCCCACATCCACCAGGCAGGTCACCTGGTCATAAAAGGAGATCAGGTTGGTCAGGCAGGACCTGCCCCTCCGAAATCTGTGTTGGCTAGGCCTGATCCCTTGGCCATCCTGCAGGTGTGCTGTGATTGCACTTAAGATGATCTGCTCCATAATCATATCAGTAGGAAAAGGAAGAATAGGGAAGGTGTGGGGCCACTGCTGAACGAGGAGGCAGCCCTGATAACTGAGGGTGCAGAGAAGGCAGAGTTGCTGAATGCCACCTTTGCTTCAGTCTAAGACTGAACTTCCCTATGTACTCCAGACCCTGGATGAAGGAGAGGAAGCCTGGAGGAGGGAATGCTCCCCACTGGTCAGTGAAGACTGGGTTAAGGATCAGTTGCACAAATTGAGTCCATGGGCCCTGATGAGATGCACCTAAGAGTGATGAGAGAACTGGCTGATGTTATCGCTCTGCCAGTATCCATCATTTTTGCCAAATCGTGGCAGACGGGAGAGGTGCCTGAAGACTGGAGGAGAGCTGTAGAGAAATGGCTAGAAGATAAAAAGCCATGAGCTGCACAATCCAAGCTATCTAACTATAAACAGGCTGACATGTCCTTGAGAGGCTGATAAGAGAAAGCTTGGCAAAGCAATAAACAGGAGATGAAGCCAGGTGTTAAAGCTGCAAGGCAGAAAAACATTGCCGATACCATATTCCAATCAGCATGCAGTAACGGGCGCGTGAACAATTTATTTTAGCCAATAGCAAGCTGATGTTATTCGCATGGACAGCACATAATACTATAAAAGCCTGTGTCTTTTAGCAATAAATGTGCAAGATCCTGAACTCATATTGGGTCTGTGTCTTGACTCTGGCTGAGCAGGATTTTAACTCATATTGAGTCCGTGTCCTGACTCTGGTCAATCTCCTACAGAGAGCCAATGTTACTCCAATCTTCAAAAAGGGCAAGGAAGAGGTTCCAGGGAACTATTGACCAGTCAGCCTCACCTCCATCCCTGGAAAAATGATGGAGTGGCTCCTTCTGGAGGGCATCTCAAGGCACTTGGAAGAGAAGAAAGTTATCAGGAGTAATCAGCATGGATTTACCAAGGGGAAATCATGCTTGACTAATCTGATAGCATTCTACGATGCCATAACTGAATGGGTAGATTCAGGAAGACCAGTGGATGTAGTCTACCTTGACCTTAGCAAGGCCTTTGACACCATCTCCCATGACATCCTAGTGAGCAAGCTCAGGAAGTATGGGATGGAAGAGCAGACAGTGAGGTGGATTACAAGACAGAGTTCAAAGAGTGGTGATCAATGGTGCCAGGTCCAGCTGGAGAGCTGTAACTAGTGGAGTCCCCCAGGGATCAGTGCTGGGTCCAGTGCTGTTCAACATCTTCATCCATGACATTGATGAGGGGACAGAGTGTCTGCTCAGCAAGTTTGCTGATGACACCAAACTGGGAGACTTGGCTGATACAGCTGAAAGCTGTGCGGCCATCCAGCAATACTTGGACAGACTGGAGAGCTGGGCACAGAGGAATCAAATGAGGTTCAACAAGGACAAGTACAGAGTCCTGCATCTGGGGAGGAATAATAAACTGCACCAGTACAGGTTGGGAGGTGATCTGCTGGAGAACAGCCCCATGGAGAGGGACCTGGGAGTCCTGGTAGATAACAAGTTATCCATGGGACAGCAATGTGCCCTTGTGGCCAAGAAGGCCAATGGGATCCTGGAGTGTATTAAGAAGAGTGTGTCCAGCAGATCGAGGGAGGTTCTCCTACCCCTCTACTCTGCCCTGGTGAGACCTCATCTTGAGTACTGTGTCCAGTTTTGGGCTCCCCAGTTTAGGAGGGACAGGGACCTGTTGGAGAGGGTCCAGCAGAGGGCTACAAGGATGATTAGGGGACTGGAGCACGTGCCTTATGAGGAGAAGCTGAGGGACCTGAGGCTTTTTAGTCTGGAAAAGAGAAGACTTAGGGGGGATTTAGTAAATGTTTATAAATATCTGAGGGCTGGGTGTCAGGAGGGAGGAGACAGGCTCTTCTCACTTACTCCCTGTGATAGGACAAGGAGCAATGGATGCAAGCTGCAGCACAGGAGGTTCGACCTCAACACAAGGGGGAACTTCTTTACTGTAAGGGTCACAGACCACTGGAACAGGCTCCCCAGAGAGGTTGTGGAGTCTCCTTCTCTGAAGACTTTCAAGGTCCATCTGGATGCGTTCCTCTGTGACCTGAGCTAGATTGTATGTTCCTGCTCTAGCAGGGGAGTTGGACTCAATGATCTGTTTGGGTCCCTTCCAACCCCTGACATCCTGTGATCCTGTGATCTTGCCTGGCACTGAGGTCAGGCTGACAGGCCTGTAGTTTCTAGGTTCTTCCATCCTGTCCTTCTTGTGGATGGGCATCACATTGGCCAGCTTACAGTCATCTGGGACCTCTCCAGTAAGCCAGGACTGGTGGTAAATGATGAACGATGATGAGCTTGGTGAGCTCATTTGCCAGTTCTCTCATTACCCTAGGATGGATCCCATCCGGTCCCATGGACTTGTGAGGATCCAAGAGGCTCAGCAAGTCTCTAACTGCTTCCTCATGGATTTCAGGGGGGCTATACTGCTCCCTGACCCCATCAACCGGTTCAGAAGGCCAGTTATCCTGAAGCCCTCCTGTCTTACTGTTGAAAATTGAGGCAAAGAAGGTATTTAGTACCTCTGCCTTTTCCTCATCTTTAGTTACAATATTCCCTTCCATGTTGTCATGAAGGCATCACATGCCCAGAATTATGCCCCCAGATACCAGCTAACTTGTCTCAACATATTCTGGGAAGCCTCCCCTTCCACCCTCCTTTCAGAAGGGGAAGACAAAAGGCTAAGGCGACAGCCTGTCTCCTAAGGGGCAAACAACTGCAGGCACCCATCTCAATGGGATGCCTATGCTCTGTCCATCTAAGGGCATAATTCCAGCTTCACCTTTCTACAGGTGGAAGCAGGTTGTTGGCAAGTGTCCCCATTGGCTAAGTCCAGCCTTGAGTGTCTATAAGTATTGCTCCGTTTTGGTGCTATGTCGCTCTCTCCTTTTGCTTTCACTCATCCTGCAACTCGCGATTGTGTAAGCTGAGCTTTTCCACACGCAAGCATACTTGGAAGCCTCTCCGAACATGGAAGCCAGCCCACAGAGTGTGCATCGAGGACCCGCAAAGGATGATCCCGTCGCCAGAGGCGACGTAGACCCAATTGAAAGGGACTGAGGTAAGCCCCCAGAGAGGGTAAGCTGTAACCCAAAGGGGGAAGGACTAGCCCAAGCCTGGCAGTCCAGAAACGCTGCAAGCTAATTAAGTAGCCATAAGCAGCCAAATAAGCAGAAACGCATCTTGCGTGACCCCACCGACCACGGGAGAGTGAAAGGGAGCCGCCCCCTGTATCCGCTCCGCAGCCCGTATCAGGGCGAAACACCCGGGATTTAGAGGACAAAAGATTAGCCTCTCCATTGAAGTCAAGTGTGTCGGTGTGATCTGAAATTCCCCCCCCCCCCCCGACAATAACCAGGCTAGCTCAGTCTGGAAGCGAATGAAAGCTGTATTTACAAGCAGAGTCTACAATCTACGATGAAATGCAATGAATATGTACAAATATACAAAATTCACAACATTTACAAATATATACAATCCACAGAAAAGCACAACCAATCTCCCTTTGCTTCCCCCCAAAGGGGACCCTTCCCAAAGGGGCCTCCCTCTCCAGGAGCTTCCCCCCCAGACCCCCCTTGGACAGAAAGCAGAGTTAGTTAGTGCAGAAAGTTGTTAACTTAGCTGCCAAGGTCAGTACGTGTTATCTTCAGCCAGAAGAGAAGAAGAAGAAAATAGCAGCCAGACAGCCCAGCAACTGCCCCAACTGCAGAATGCAGAATGTGCAGAGTGCCCCACTTTGTTTTGGGTAATAGTTCTTAAACATTTCTACCTATCCAATGGAAGTGTTTAGAACAATCAGTATTTTGCTTTCTTACACCCAATAGTGACTTATTTACACTCTTTCACTTTCTCTGTTCTGAACTTTGCAAGGAAAAATTAAAAAGACAGTTTCAAACCATCACATCAAGGCAATGACTGTACCATTATAATTTAAATGGAAGCAGTCGCCTAGAGAAGCGGCAGTCAGCTCACCTCGAGCCGAGCCGAGGGGGGAAGCATCGCGTCACCGCACCCCTCACCGGAGACCTGCCTACGGGAAAACCGCCCTCAATCGTAGGGCCGAGCACCAAAAAGACCTGGCCCTCCTGAGCCGTCCTCCGGTCAGGGAGCCAGCCCCTCCCCGCAGACCGCGAGAGAACAAAGAAGCGAACTGCCCCTTCCCGCGGACCGTGGGAAGAGAAAGCCAACCTTGTCCCCCCCCCAAGAGCCGGGAGGGAGAAAGAAAGCGCCGCCCGAACGGGGCCAATCTCGGGCAGAAGCAGATACCCAGAGAGCCCGCGTGATCCGGCAATTTGTTTCGCTGCATGTATCTTTCATGTGTATAACATTTAGTAACGTTCTATTCAAAGCGCCTGCATGCAGCCGTGTGATATTTCCAGCTTAACCTGCCTCGTGACCACATAAATATCTCTATACCTAGCTAGCAGCCGCGAGCGCCTTGTCGAGTCTCCATCTAGTGGACAAGCGGCAGAACTGCACCCTTTCGTTCCCTTAATTAGAAATTGACTGTAAATATTATAATTGGGTATGACTGTAAATACTAAATCAGTTATGGTCTATATTATTACAACCGTGCATCCGAATCAATATGTATAAAGTAATTAATTGAATATTAATAATAATAAACAATAATTTCATAACTCATATTTTCATAATTCATAATTAATAATCACCATCCTCCATCCCTATTCCTCCTCTCCACGACACATGTCCAATAAAGAGTGTAAGTTCTTCTTGCCCCTCTTTTTAGCATTAATATATTTATAAAAATGCTTTTTATTATCTTTCACAGAAGTGGCCAGTTTAAGTTTTAACTGGGCTTTTGCCTCTCCAATTTTTCTCCTACATGATCTAACAACATCCTTAAACATATCTCGAGTTACCTCCCCCCCTTTCCATAGGTGATATACCCTTTTTTTTTTCCCCTTAATTCCTTCAAAAGATGCTTGCCCATCCAGGCCAGTCGCCTTCCCTGTCGGCTCATCTTTAGGCACATTGGGACAGCCTATTCCTGTGCCTTCAAACACTCTCTAACTCTACCAAGCTTGGTGCTAACCCATGTCCCTCAGCACCACATCTCTGCATCTTTGAAATATCTCCAGGGATGGGGGTTCAACCACCTCCCTGGGGAGACTGTTCCAATGTTTGAAAACCCTTTCAGTGAAGAAGTTTCTTCTAATATTGAACCTAAACCTCCTCTAGCACAACCTGAAGCCATTTCCTCTTGTCTTATCACTTACTACTAGGGAGAAGAGACTGATACCCACCTTACTACAACCTGCTTTCAGGTCTTCCCTCAGCCTCCTCCAGACTAAACAACCCCAGTTCCCTCAGCTGCTCCTCACCAGACCTGTTCTCCAGACCCTTCACCAGCTTCATTGTCCTTCTCTGGACCTATTCCAGCACCTCAATGTCTTTCTTTTAGTGAGGGCCTCAAACTGAACCCAGTACTCAAGGCATGGCCTCACCTGTTCTGAGTACAGTGGGACAATCACTTCCCTGGTCCTGCTGGTCACACTAAATTATATATAATAAGATCATATAAATTATAAATACTATTGAAGAAGATGAAGGTAGGAAATTATTCTCAAAATACAGAGTAATATGGAAAGCTTAAAATAAGAATTGGCAATGAGAAAAATGCAAAACTGGCAATTAGTCTGTTGAAAGCCTACAGCTTTATCCATTGTATCAAAAAAGAAAACTGAACAATTGTTGCTAATGCAGATTAAACAAGACAGTAGGCAAAGTATAAAGAAAAACAAGTAATCTTGTAAAATTTGAAGATCTGTGGAGTAGGCTGCCTACATACATACCATATATGAAGAAAAAAACCCTTAAAATTCAAGTTATAGTCAAGACAAAAGATTAGGCACACTATTTTCTCTTCAATCTAACATTTCTTGGTGTATTTTAATGAAAACGAGGTTCCAAGATGCTATACAAATGAAATCAAATAAGTTTACCTTTCAAGTGGGCCACCAAATTTCTTGTAACTCTTGATAAACCTAGTAATAGAAAATTTTGCAGTTAAAATGTATGCTTAACTAGAGTGGTTTAAAAAATGCATTTATAAAGTCTTAGTACAAGGCTACGTGGATAATGCAATTAAAATAAGAACTAGAGAGAGTAGGACAGCTTAGTATATCAAGATAACCCACATTTAAAGCTGGAGTTCCATTTTGTTTAGTAATTGACAAAAATAAAAAGAAGCTTCACAAGACAAAGGATTCAGTAATGTAATGTGTCCAATCATAAAAATCAAATATGAATTTATACTAAATAGAGAATTCAGACATTGTGTTAAGTTTCTCATAATAAAGACAAGCTAATTGTAGTTTCAAGGTGATTTTAAGACTTCAGAAAACATAACATGAAAGATAAAGGAATGCAAGTACAAGAATATCCCTGACAAAATCAGCAAACCATTATATGTTACCTGACACAAAAAGGAAACAAACTCTTTATGGTTATTTCTATAATTAAAAATATTTTTTAAGCTTTACAGCATTTTAGAAAAACCTGAATACTTAAATTACAGAGGCAAAGCATCATTTCATAAACCAGTCAAAGTAAAGCAAAACAATTTCTCCTTCTACCAAGGAAGTACTTTTAGCACCAAATGTTCATGTGACTAGCTGTACAGATTCACTTATGTATTGGTTTTGGCTGAGATAAAGTTAATTTTCTTCAGAGCATCATATCTGCTACTATGCTTTGGATTTGTGACAAAACCAGTATTGATAATACAGGGGTGTTTTAGTCACTGCTGAGCAGTGCTTACGCAGTCAAGGCCTTTTCTGCTCCTCATATGACTGCACCAGCAAGTAGGCTGGGAGTGCACAAGAAGTTTGGAAAGGACACAGCTGGGAGAGCTTTGTTAAAGTTTTAAAAAGCACCATATAACATTAATTCGATTTCCATTGCACGAAACATAAAATTGAACAAAACTCACCAAATCTTTTGTAGGTATTTCTCAAATAAAAATGTGTGGATCGTTTCTTCAACTATAGTTTTTAGGTTAAATGATGGGAAGTAGAATGTTTTATATGGGGGGGTTAAAAAAAGAGGTCACCCATTTTAGAAACTGGTTTTTGAAATCAATGTCTTCAGGGGACACAGTAAGAATAATACATGTTAAAAGACTGTAAACTAATTGAGAAGATTTTTCAATCTCAGTGTTATCCTTCACCAAAATAGTTGCAAATCCTGGACATAATAGTTACGTAAGCACCCCAAAATACAGAGTAAAGCCTTAAATGCCTATTTTCAACTAAATTCAGGAAAAGACCGTTTTTGATATTTTCAAACTCTAAAATTATTATTAAAAAGAACGTTTTGTCCCTTTAAACATGCATGTCCCCCCACATCTTACCGCCTAATCTCTGCATCACTAAATCCTTTAATATTTTCTCGAGGAATAGTTCGTGGCCGTCCACGTTTTTTTGGTCGTTTTCTTTCTGAGATGGAGTCACTATCAGATCCAGAATATCTTCTGTTCCTATTGCGTTTCCCTTCACTTCCATTAAAGCTGATCTGGAATTTCAGATTAAGGAGTTCAAAGCTGTGTGACTAAAACATTTTATTAATGCGTCATCTAGCCTGACAAAAATGTGTTTGTGTGTGCCATGCATGAAAACCACTCAACCCAATAGTACAAGCCAAAACACCAGCAATGAAAAAACAACCAATCAACAACAAAATAAAAATTAAAGTTAGTTGGTTAAAAACCCAGAGATACCTGTTTTGCACAGTTTCTCATCCTTGGGAGCATATATATTTCTTCAAGCTCTTTTTGTCTTTCTTCCTCTTCTATTCGTCGCCGCTGAACTTCTGGAATGATTTCTTCCCAGTTTCTTAAATTTTGTTCTGGTTCCAGCTCAATGTCATCTTCATCCATATTGGAAAAGTTAGCCACCTTATGTATTGGAACATAAACATTTTCATCAAATCGATACATGACTTTATTTAAACAGAGTCAATAATTAATATTTTAGGAAAATTTAGTTCAGAATGGCATATTTTATTTATATATACATAAAATGTACACATATAAAATGTCTCTAATGAAAGTATTTTCATATATGAACTGCATACACTCCATGTAGCATGGTTGAACATAATGAGAATCTTTTTTCTTCTTTTACAAGTTGAACAATATAGAAACACTATGAAATGCCTCCCCAATAGTTGATTGTTGCTTAATTTCCTTCAAAGCAGAAAGCAAGTCTAACTGAATGCTCAATATGAAAATATAATAATGTAGAATTAATCAAATATTAATAAACTGTAGAAGACACAATATGTTGCAAATGAATTATTAGCAGGAAAGTGATTTAGTACTCTATTAATCTAAAAAAGTCCTTCCCTTATTTAAACAAAAAAACCAAGTAAAACACCACACACACCAAAGCTAAGCAATGACAAAAAGTTCTAACAAAAAAAACCCCAAACCACCACACAATTTGAATCCACTTAATATTTTAAATGTTATACATGTCAGCATATCTGGCCTTCACATTTACATGGGGGCTTCTAAAAGTCACCAACTAAGAAATCCAAACTTCATTCTGTGTTTTCAGAAGTATGACAGATGCTTATCAGCATAAAGCACGTCTGTTTCTAACAGCTGAAACTTGTATCCATCTGGAGGAAGGGGAATCAGAATCATCCCCCTTCATCAAGTTGGATATGGAGGTTTTAAGTTCCTCCTTCACCTCTTCATGCAATTCTTTATTTCTCCAGACAAAGTTTCAATGGCTGAAACCAAAGAAGTACATGCAAGACTATCCTCCAGTTGCCTCATTTGGTCAGTGAAATGGCCAACAGTGGGAGGCACTCCACCATAATTTCTTGCCACAATTCTGCTTGCCAGAATAGTAGCATAATTAGGAGGAGCAAGCTTAATGAGCTTTTTGGCAAGGCCTGTTCCAACAGGAATTTCATCAGGATTCAGAGTCTTATGATCTCCATACATTATTTCTCTCACAGCAAATTCTCTCAGACGCTTGATTCCCTCAGCTATTGTGGTCCAAGGCTTAGGGTTCCATGGTAAATCATCTCTGCTGGGGTACCTCAGCGAGACTGCCAGTAGGAGGCGTGCCCACAGAGAAACTTTACCAATGCACTTGCCTAGATGCCTGTCTATGCCTGTATCCTTTGAGAGCATCCCCAACTGAGAGGCTGACTTGTCACCTACCACCAATGCTGGGGCTCCCATATCAAAACACCTGGCTAGCCAAGACAGGACTGGCTCATTATCTCCTCTGATATAATCCTTCCTCACATGTCTAATTTCCTGTCTGGGTGCATTAGCTGACTGTATGTCATCCTCATCATCATCATCATCATCATCATCATCATCCTGAGGTCGCTGTCCCCATAATCCTATTGTAATCCTCCGCTGAATTTCCTTGAGTTCAGAGGCTCTGCCAGCAGTTGCTAATCTACCAGGGTCTACATCCTGACCTACCTCTCCATCATCCATATGGGGTCTCAAGTGGTCTACCAGAGTTTTAAGGCTAACCTTCTCTTCCTCACCAGAAGGATCTTTCTTAATGGAGGGACCCTGAGTAGAAGGACCCTCATCTCCATCTGCACCATCTCCTGCAGCATCTGCATCTCCTCCTGCAGCTCCTTTACGCTTTCTGCTTACAGTGGCCACCAAATTTACTGGATTGGTTTTCACATTCACAGCAGAGTTGGAAGAGCAAGTAGCCTTATATCTTTCTTGACACAGTGCTATCAGTAGCCATATGATTATTCCAAGAAGCAACAAAATTAAGATTAAGGCTAGTACAAGATATCTAGGGTACCACTGGTTCCAAAGACCCTCTGTAGTTGTAAGAGGAGTAACAAACTCATATGTGTCTGCTAGCAGATCCATAGTTGAGTTACCATAGCTTCTTAGCCCAATAAGACCACAACAGAATTCACCAACATTCAGTAACTTGTTCCTAACCCAAAGAAACAATTTATATGCCACATATCTCACAATCTTGTCTATCATGCAGGAAACGGCCCATCTGTAGACAATTGCACCGATAATAGATGAAATAGAATGACTCAGAATCCAAAACAGCTTCATTTTGCTTCCTAATCTGAGCAGAAATAAATCATACAAGCAATCGAGCCCCACGTTGGGCGCCAAGAATATAAAAAGTGTGTCGGTGTGAGCTGCTTCGCCCCCTCCAATCTGCAAAGCCCTCAGTGGTAAAGCTTCCCCCGAGATCACTCCCTCTCCAGCAGCAAGACTGCACCAGAAAACAAGCTGCAAACTCCAGAAAGTTTTACTCCAGCAAAGAAAGCCACCAAGTGGCACAGTCTGAGCAGAAATAAATCATACAAGCAATCGAGCCCCGAGTTGGAGCGCCAAAAATAAAATGTGTGTCGGTGTGAGCTGAAATTCCCCCCCCCACCAACAAGTAACCAGGCTAGCCCAGTCTGGAAGCAAATGAAGGCTGTATTTACAAGCAGAGTCTAAAATCTACGATGAAATGCAATGAATATGTACAAATATACGAAGTTCACAACATTTACAAATATATATACAATCAACAGAAAAGCACAACCGATCTCCCTTTGCTTCCCCCCAAGGGGACCCTCCCAAAGGGGCCTCTCTCTCTCCCAGGAGCTTCCTCCATACCCCCCTGGACAGAGAAGCAGAGTTAGTTAAGCAGAAAGTTGTTAACTTAGCTGCCAAGGTCAGTACGCGTTATCTTCAGCCAGAAGAGAAGAAGAAACAGCAGCCAGACAGCCCAGCAACTGCCCCCACTGCAGAATGCAGAATGTGCAGAGTGCCCACTTTGTTTTGGGTAATAGTTCTTAAGCATTTCTATCTATCCAATGGAAGTGTTTAGAACAATCGTTATTTTGCTTTCTTACACCCAATAGTGACTTATTTACAATCTTTCACTTTTCTGTTTTGAACTTTGCAAGGAAAAAAATTAAAAAGACAGTTTCAAACCATCACAAGCATTAAATTATAATCAGCTCTCCCGAGTATTCTAATAATTAAATCCAAGACTAACATATTTGTGAATTTCTTATTTTGTCAGCAAAATACATGATGTATTTTTAAATGTTTGCACTGGCAGTAATTACCCTGCATAGGTGAAAAGACATTCTGTGACAGAGTTGACTTATTGTTGCACCTGTTTCATAAGAAAGAAGAAAAGATGAAGAGGTGTACAAAAGAAGAAAAAGTAGCACTTATAAAGGAAAGTAAGGAAAGAGGGAAGGAACAGAGCAATACCTTGAACTGTGAAAGCAACTCATCTCCTACAGTTAATGGGCCTGGGTCATTTTCTCGAGTTTCAGCCCTCTTTAGGATTTCATCTATATCCATTTCCTGAAACAGAAGTTTATCTTTACAACAAAACAATTAATACATATTTTTAGTTTCTCTGTTCATCAAGTGTAGATGAACTATTTCGTTTACCTGAGGCTCCTCTTCTTCCCCTTCAGGTTCTTTAAAAAGTTCCTCAGCACCAAACTTCAAAATTGCTGATAACTCTTCCTTATTAAAAGGTGTTGAGCTGAAATACAGAAAATTTCAGATAAACACATTTATCTTAGAGAATTTTTTCAAATTACTATAATCATGAATCAATTAAACATCCTTTTGACTTAAATCAAAGCTATTTTTAATACATCTATAAAAAAAGTACAAAACCAATATACTTTGCACTCTTTACTTAGATAAGTTCTTAGCACATATTTTTTGCCTTTTATTAACCAAGTAAAATGGCTTGTATTTTTACTGATATAGTTGGGTATACTTAAGTATAAGTTCATATGAAAGAGGAAACAAATATACCTGGAAGGAGTAGAGCCTGTATATAGTACAGTTTTCCCTGTAGTGTCCATTCTCTGAATTACTAAGTGATCTAACACCATCTTTTTCTTAGCTCTTTCAAGAATATCTTCTTCTACTGATCCTTTTGTGACTAGCCGATAAATATTTACCTATGCATATTATAAAAAAGGCTTTATTTACATGCTCACAAATTACACATGAAAACAATATTCAGATGAAGTTAACAGAAAACCCTTAAGCAACAACAGGGAGAAATGTTAGTTGTGATTAAAAATCTTCTAAATCTTATTGAACCAGTATTTCATATATGAAACCATCGGTTACCATATTCTCTACATAAATTATTTTTAAAAATAAAAGAAATTCTTAGATCTCTCCTCTTCAAACCTCTGTGATTAGGCACAAGCATAGCCACAAGGAAAACGTGTTATAGCTGATTAATACTTGAAGTCTTCCGCAAAGAAGAAATGCAAAGAGAACTCCAAAGTCTTTAAGTAAAACAGATGTGCATGAAGTATAGCAGTTACTAGAGTGACATGATGCCAATGAACATGGGACAAGTCCACAACTCTTCTCCCTACTCATTCATATACTACAGCTGTCATGCAATCTCTCCATAGGGAGATTTAATTTTTTTTAAAGGCAAATTGACATTATTAATATTTTATACATTCTTGGTACTCATTATTCTCAAAATACATGAGGACTGTGATGGTCCAGACAGATTATGGCTACCAGATGAAACCCTCCTTCAGATTTGGAGCATACCTGTTTCTTCTGTCCAATCCTATGAGCTCTAGCCTGTGCTTGCAGATCATTCTGTGGATTCCAGTCAGAATCAAATATAACTACAGTGTCAGCAGATGCCAAGTTTATACCTAACCCTCCAGCTCTGGTAGACAACAAGAAGCAGAAGTCCTGAAATTATAAAATAAGAAATAGCTTTCTATATATTAGCTATAATACTTCTTCCAGGAAACAATATGATACTTCTTTATATGCTCTGTGGAGCAGACTATGAACTCATACACTTCTTGAAGTATATCATAAACACATTAGACTTGAAATATAATAAGGTGCTAGCTATGGCTAGTGTCAGTAGATCACTATTAGAATAGACTAGACTATTTCAGTTGGAAGGGACCTACAACAATCATCTAGTCCAACTGTCTGACCACTCTAAGGCTGACCAAGAGTTAAACCACGTTGTTAAGAGCATTGTCCAAATGTTTCCTAATGTCAAGCCTGAATTTCTCTTAGTGCAGTTTTGAACCATTCCCACAAGTCCTATCACTGCATACTAGTGAGATCAGCACCTCCCTCTCCACTTTCCCTCCTCAGAAATCTGTAGAGAGCACAGAATCATAGAATTGTTTCAGATGGAAGAGGCCTTTAAGATCAGGTCCAACCTTCAACCTAACAGTACCATGGCCATTAAACCATGTCCTGAAGCAATGAGGTAGCCCCTCTGCCTCCTTTTCTCCAAACTAGACAAATCCAGAGTCCTCTGCTGCTCCACATAGGATGTGCCTTCCAGCCCTTTCACCAGCTTTGTTACTGTGATGGTTTTAAGACTGTCTTTAACTTTTTTTTTCTCACAAAGTTCAAGCAGAGAAAGTGAAAGAATGTAAATAAATCACTGTTGGGTGTAAGAAAGCAAAATAATGATTATTCTAAACACTTCCATTGGGGAGATAGAAATGTTTAAGAATCACTACTCAAAACAAGGTCGGGCAGTCTCGCAGTCCGTTTTCTCTCAGTCTCTCTGCCTGCATCTTCTCTCTTCTGGCTGAAGATAACACACACCCGCATACTGACTTTGACAAGCTAAGTCTAAAAGGCCTCTCGGCTTCTTGGCTTTCTTCCCTCTTTGCTTTCTCTGTGGAAAAGGGGGGGGGAAGGCCACTTGGGGAAGGCCCCTTGGGAAAGAAGCACAGCCCCTCAAGGGGGGCCAGGGGGCTTTGTTGCGTTTTTCTGTTGATTGTACATATTTGTAAATGTTGTGAATAGTGTATATTTGTACATATTCATTGCATTTCATCATAGCTTGTAGTTTTGCCTGTAAATACAGCTTCATTTGCTTCCAGACTGAGCTAGCCTGGTTATTGTTGGTGTGGGAGGGGGATTTCAGGTCATATTCAGCTGAGGAAGCTCCTCCCTACAGTGATCTGTCTGATGATGAAAAGAAATATGCTTTGTTCACAGAGGGTTCCTGTTGTCTTGTTGGAAACAAGCGAAGATGGAAGTCTGCAGTGTGGAGTCCAACATGCAGAGTTGCAGAGGCAAGAGATGGAGAAGGAGAATCCGGTCAATTTGCAGAATGGAGAATGGTGTCTGACGGTTGATTTCTTTGCCTTGAATGAGGTAACTCTGCCCATGAGTGCAGCTGTACCAGACATGATGGAACTCCAATAGTTACCCTCCTCCAGATGTATTCAAGGACCTTAACGTCCTTCTTAAATTGTGGGGTGCAGAACTGCACACAGTACTCAAGGTGAGGCTGCATCAATGCAAAATACAGCAGGATAATCACCTCTTTTGACCGACTGGCTATACTGTGATTGATGCACCTCAGGATGCAGTTTGCCCTCTTGGCTGCCAGGACATACTGATGACTCATCTTGAGCCTGCTGTCAACAAGCACCACCAGATCCCTTTCTGCAGAGCTGCTTTCCAGCCACTCTTCTCCCAATATGTACTTGTGCCTGGTGTTACACCATCCTAGGTGCAAAATTTCTTAAAATTCATCCCATTAATCATTACTCAATGCTCCAATCTATCTAGACCCTCCGCAAAGCATCTTGTCCCTGAAGAGAGGCAAAAGCATCTCCTAGTTTGGTGTCATGAGCAAATTTGCTAATGGTACATTCAGCTCCTGAATCCAGATTTTTGATAAATATACTGAACAGGAATGGTCTTAGAATTGAACCCTGAGGAACACCACTAGTGACTGACCACCAGCCAGATGTAACCCCATTCACTACAACACTTTGAACTCTGCCTTTCAGTCATTTCTTACAGAATCATAGAATTCTTTCGGTTGGAAAAGACCTCTAAGATCATTGAGTCCAACTGTCAACCTAACAGCACCATGGCCATTAAACCATGACTTGAAGCCTCATGTCCACACATTTGTTGAACACCTCTAGGGATGGTGACTCCACCACCTCCCTGGGCAGCCTGTTCCAATGCCTGACCATTCTTTCTGTAAATACATTTTTCCTTAATCTCCAGCCTAAACCTCCTCTGGCACAATTACAGGCCCTTTCCTCTTGTCTACCACCTGATACCAGAGAGAAGAGACCAACCCCCACCTGTCTACAACCTCCTTTCAGGGAGTTGCAGAGAGCAAGGAGGTCTCCCCTCAGCCTCCTCTTCTCCAGATTAAACAACCCCAGTTCCCTCTGCTGCTTCTCACCAGACCTGTTCTCTTCACCTGCTTTGTTGCCCTTCTCTGGACACACTCTAGCACCTCAATGTCCTTCTGGTAGTGAGGGGCCCAAAACTGAACACAGTATTTGAGGTGCAGCCTCACCAGGGTAGAGGGGCATGATCACTTTCCTGTTCCTGCTGGCCACACCATTGCTGATGGTGTTCTGATGACCAGGATGCTGTTGGCCTTTTTGGCCACCTGGGCACACTGCTGGCTCATGTTCAGCAGGCTGTCAACCAGAACCCCCAAGTCCTTTTCTGCCAGGCAGCTTTCCAGCCACTTTGCCTCAAGCCTGTAGCGCTGCATGGGGTTGTTGTGACCCAGGTGCAGGACCTAGCACTTGGCCTTGTTAAACCTCCTACAACTGACTTTGGCCCATTGATCCATCCTTGGCTGATCCCTCTGCAGAGCCTTCCTGCTCTCAAACAGATCAATACTTCCACCCAATTTAGTGTCATCTGCAAACTTATTGAGAGTGCACTCAATTTCCCCATTCAGATCATTGACAAAGATATTAAAGAGAACTGACCCCAGTACTGAGCCCTGGAGAACCCCACTAGTGATTGGCTGCCAACTGGATTTAACTCCATTCCCCACCAATCTTTGGGCCTGGCCATCCAGACAGTTCTTATCCCAGAGAAGCATCCACCCATCTAAGCCATGAGCAGCCAGTTTCTCCACAGATTCACTGATTGCATTGTGTTGGAAGGGACCCTCAAAGGTCATCTTGTCCAAACCCCCTGCAGTCAGCAGGGACACCTCCAACTAGATCAGGATGCCCAGGGCCACATCAAGTCTGATCTTGAATGTCTGCAGGGATTGTGCCTCAACCACATCCCTGGGCAATCTGTTCCAGTATTTTACAACTCCTGTTGTAAAGATCTTCTTCCTTATGTCTAATCTAAATCTCCCCTGCTCCAGTTTCAAACCATTCCCCCTCATTCTATTGCTATGTACCCTTCTAAACAGTCCTTCCCCAGCCTTCCTGTAGGCCCCCTTCATTTATAGAATCAGAGAATCATAGAATGACTTAGGTTGGAAGGGACCCTAGAGTCCAATCTTTCTGCCATGGGCAGGGATCCCTCTCAACTAGACTCAGCTGCTCAAGGCCTCATCCAACCTGGCCTTAAACACCCCCAGAGAGGAGGCATCCACAATCTCCCTAGGCATCCTGTTTCAGAGTCCCACCACCCTCGTAATGAAGAACTTCTTCCTAAGATCCAGTCTAAACCTACTCTTCCAAAGCTTCAAACCATTCCCCCTTGTCCTATTGCTAGACACCCTTATGAAAAGTCCCTCTCCAGCCTTCCTGTAGGATCCCTTCAAGTATTGGAAGGCAGCTATAAGATCTCCCCAGAGTCTTCTCTTCTCTAGGCTGAACAACCCCAGCTCCCTCAGCCTGTCCTCATAGCAGAGGTGTTCCAGCCCTTTGTGGCCATCTTTGTGGCCCTCCTCTGGACTCACTCCAACAGCTCTGTGTCCTTCTTATGCTGGGGACACCAGAACTGGAGTCAGTGTTCAAGGTGGGGTCTCACAAGAGCACAATAAAGGGAAAGAATCACCTCTCTTGACCTGCTGGCTGCATTCCTCTTGATGCAGCCTAGGATACGATTTGCCTTCTGAGCTGCATGAGGGCACTGCTGGCTGATGTTGAGCTTTTCATCAATCAACAGCCCCAAGTCTTTTTCTTCAGGGCTACTGCTACTGCACCCAGCCCGAATTTGTGCCTGGGATTGGTCTGACACAGATGCAGGACCTTGCACTTTGACTTGTTGAACCTCATGCAGTTTGCACTGTCCCAATTCTCAAGCCCATCAAGATCCTTCTGGATGGTATTGAAATGTAGTCATAAGGTCTCCCCAGAGCTTTCTCTTCTCCAGGATGAACAACCCCAACTTTCTCAGCCCATCTTCATAGGAGAGGTACTCTGATCATCTTTGTGGCCCTCCTCTGGACCTGCTCCAGCAGGTTTATGTCCTTCTTGTGTTGGGGGTGCTATAGCTGGACACAGTACTCCAAGTAAGGTCTCACCAGAGCAGAGTGGCAGAATTGCCTCTCTCGATCTGCTGACCAAGCTTCTTTTGATGCAGCCCAGGATGTGATTTGCCTTCTGGGCTGCAAGGCACATTGCTGGCTCATTTCCAGTTTCCCATCCACCAGTACCCCAGGAGGATGCTGTGGGAAATGGTGTCAAAAGCTTTACTAAAGTCCAAGTAAACAACATCCACAGCCTTTCCCTCATTCACTAAGCAGGTCACCTTGTTGTAGAAGATCAAGTTCATCAAGCAGGACCTGCCCTTCATGAACCCATGCTGACTGAGCCCAATCTCCTGGTTGCCCTGCATATGCTGCATAATGGCACTCAAGATGATCTGCTCCATGACCTTTCCTGGCACCAAGGTCAGACTGACAGGTCTGTAGTTCCTTGCATTCTCTTTCTGGCCTTTCTTGTAGATGGGCGTCACATTTGCCAATCTCCAGTCAGCTGAGACCTCCCCACTTAGCCAGGATGGCTGGTAAATGATGGAAAGTGGCTTGGTGAGCACTTCACCCAGTGCACTGTGTACCTCCTCATCTCACAGTTGGGCAAGTTGTCCAGTAGGGTGCTGTAAAGGACAGTATGAAAAGGCTTACTAAAATCCTGAAAAACTATATCCACCTTCTTCCCTCCATCCACTAGGCAGGTGATCTTATCATAGAAGGATATTAAATTACTTAAACAGGACGTTTCCTTTTGAACCCATGTTGACTGTGCCTGGTGATTGCATTGTCCTTTAAATACCTTTCAGTAGTACCCAGTATGATCTTCTCCATAATTTTTCCGGGTACTGAGGTTAGACTAACAGCTCTGTAGGTCCCTGGGTCTTCTGTCACCCTCTTTTTTGTAAATTGCAATTCCACTGGCTAGCTTTCAGTCAGCAGGGACCTCCCAAGATGCCCAAGACCTTTGGTATATGATTGAGAGGGGTCCTGCCATAACATCTGCTAACTCCTTCAGTAATCTGGGATGAATCCCATCAGGTCCCATGGACTTGTGAACATTCAGGGGATACAAATGGTCCCTTACAATTTCAATGCCCACAAATGTAAAGTCACTGTTCCTGTACTTATGGTACTCCAACTTAAGAGGACTGGGCAACCCAAGATCAATCAATATTAAAAACTGAGGCAAAAAAAGCACTGAATGCCTCTCCTTTTTCTTCTTCCCTATTTGTCAGATGACCATCCTCAACAAGTATCAACCAAATCTTTTCTTTACAACTCCTCTTGCTATTAACATACTTTAAAGCCTTTCTTGTCTGACACCACACTGGTCAGTTTCAACTCTAATTGTTCTTTGGCCTTTTGTGTCTTCTCCCTGCATATATGAACCATGGCTCTGTAATCTTCCTGTGAAGCTCAACCTCACTTCCAGAGATCATAGAATCATAGAATGGTTTAGGTTGTAAGGGGTCTGAAAGATCATCTAGCTCAAACCCCCCTGCCATGGGCAGGGAAACGTCCCACTAGACCAGGTTGCTCAAGGCCTCATCCAACCTGGCCTTGAACACATCCAAGGAGGGGGCATCCACAACCTCCCTGGACAACCTGTTCCAGTGTCTCGCCACCCTCACTTTATAGAATTTCTTCCTAATTTCCAGTCTAAATCTCCCCTCTTCCAGCTCAAAGCTATTCCCTCTCATCCTATCACTACAAGCCCTTGTAAAAAGTCCCTCCCCAGCTTTTTGTAAGCCCTTTTCAGGTACTGGGAGGCTGTTCTAAGGTCTCCCTGAAGCCTTCTCTTCTCTAAGCTGAACAGCCCCAACTCCTGTAGCCTGTCTCCATAGGGGAGGTGCTCCAGCCCTCTGATTATCTTTGTGGCCTCCTCTGGACCTGCTCCAGGAGTTCAATGTTCTTCTTGTGTTGGAAGCACCAGAACTGGATGCAGTATTCCAGGTGGGATCTCACAAGAGCAGAATAGAGGGGGAGAATCACCTACCTCATTCTGCTGACCACACTTCTTTTGATGCAGCCCAGGACACATTTGGACTTCTGGGCTGCAAGTAACCATTGCCAGCTCATGTTGAGTTTTTCATCAACTGATATCCCCAAGTCCTTCTCCTCAAGACTGCTCTCAAGCCACTCCTTGCCCAGCCTGTATTTATGCTTGGGATTGCCCCAACCCAGGTGCAGGACCTTGTACTCGGCCTTGTTGAACTTCATGAGGTTGGCTTGGGCCCACCTCTCAAGCCTGTCCAAGTCCCTCTGGATGGCATCCCTTCCCTCCAGCGTGTCAACTGGACCACACAGCTTGGTGTTATCAGCAAACTTGCTGAGGGTGTACTCGATCCCACTGTCCATATTGCTGACAACAATGTTAAACAGCACTGGTCCCAGTACTGACCCATGAAAGATGCCACTTGTCACTGGTCTCCATTTGGACATTGAGCTGTTGACTGCAACTCTCTGAGTGTGGCCATCTGGCCAATTCCTTATCCAGTGAGTGGTCCAGCCCACAAGTCCATGCTTTTCCAGTTTGGTAAAGCTTTACACGAGTCCAGTTAGATGACATCAGTTGCTCTTTCTTTATCCACTGATGCTGTAACTCCATTATAGAAAGCCACCAAGTCTGTCAGGCATGATTTGCCCTTGATGAAGCCATGCTGGTTATCACCAATCACCTCTTCTTCATTTTCCATATATCTTAGCAAAGCCTTCAGGAGGATCTGCTCCATGATTTTGCCAGGCACAGAGCTGAGACTGACTGGCCTTTGTTCATACAATTTCTTTTTCCACTTTGGTTCCACAAGGATTTCCCTGTTCAGGCAATCTTGTCTTTTGAAGGTTGTTCTTAAACAACCAGTACTCATGGACACTATAAGCCCTCAAAAGCACATTCCCAGGGTACTCCCTGAATAGCTTAAAGTTTGCCCTACTGAAGTTAGGGCAGCAACTCTGCTGTCCTTTTTTCCTCATCATTACACTGAAAACGTTAAACTCAACCATTTCATGATCACTGTGATCAAGACAGCCATGTTCAAACACATGCCTCAAGAGTCCTTCCCTATTCACAAACAGCAAGTCTAGGAGGGCATGTTTCCTAGTTGGGTCCCTGAGCACCTCTGACAGGAAGTTTTCTCCTACAAGCTTCAAGATTTCTCCAGACCTGCTCATCTCAGCAGTATGATATTCCCAGTTGATGTCTGGGAAGTTGAAATCTCTCATAAGGACAAGGGCTATGGATCCAGAAATTTATCCTATGGAATAACTCATTGTGATGGTTTGAAACTGTCTTTTTAATTTTCCCTTGCAAAGTTCAAACAGAGAAAGCGAAAGAGTGTAAATAAGTCACTATTGGGTGTAAGAAAGCAAAATAATGATTGCTCTAAACACTTCCATTGGATAGATAGAAATGTTTAAGAACTATTACTCAAAGTGGGGCACTCTGCATTCTGCAGTGGGGGCAGTTGCTGGGCTGTTTGGCTGCTGTTTCTTCTTCTCTTCTAGCTGAAGATAACACACTGACCTTGGCGAGCTAAGTTAACAACTTTCTGCTTTAACTAACACTGCTTTCTGCCAGGGGGGGTCTGGGGGGGAAGCCCCTGGGAGAGAGGCCCCTTGGGAAAGGTCTCCTTTGGGGGGAAGCAAAGGGAGTTTGGTTGTGCCTTTCTGTTGATTGTATATATTTGTAAATGTTGTGAATTTTGTATATTTGTACATACTCATTGCATTTCATCATATATTGTAGATTTTGCTTGTAAATACAGCTTTCATTTGCTTCCAGACTGAGCTAGCCTGGTTATTGTTGGTGTGTGGGGGGAATTTCAGCTCACACTGACACACTCATCAGTGCTCATATGCACTACAACATCTTCTTTGTTTTCCATCCCCCTAATCCTCCCCTAGAGGTTCTCAACCACATCATCATTAAATGTACAATCAAACCTCTATCTTGCCTACAGTGCAACACCTCTACATTGCCTTACCCTGCCCATCCCTCCTGAACAGGCTGTAGCCCTCCATCATAGCGCTCCATTTGTGGGACTCACTCCACCAAGTCTCACTAATACCAATGTTATCTGTCCTGGTTTGAGCTAGAACCAAATTAATTCTGTTCAATGATTTTACTTTTCAGCTCAGTGTCTTCTAAGTAACTGCACTTTCTGCAGTTAATGGCATTTTTGCACAGACAGTGGCTACTCTTAGAAGTGATAGAACTTGATGTTTATAGTTACTACCAAATATTGGTGTGCAGAAAGGCTCGTAATTATAGCATCATAAAATTGTTTTGATTGGAAAAGTCCTCTAAGATCATTGAGTCCATCTGTCAAACTACCACCACCATGGCCATTAAACCATGTCATAAAGTGCTGTGGTACTTTTAGACTATGCCTTTAAAATTTTTCACAGATCTTGAGCAGAAAGTAGTAAAAGTGTAAATAAATCACTACTGGGTGTAAAAAGGAAAATAATGATTATTCTAAACAATTCCATTGGAGAGATATCTCCCATAAGATTTGGTTCCCAAAACGATTTCTCTTCTCGCTTCTTCGCTGGGGAGATACTAATTGGCTTTATTGGCTTTGGCTGCATCACTTTTATTTTGGCTAAGTCTAATATCTTTGCTTCTCCCTCTTGTCCCTTGTGTACAGGAGGGTAAGGGGGAGGCAGGGAGGGAGAAGCTGTTACAGCTCCCCTGGTCTTTTGGCCAGGGGGGTCCTAGTGCTGTTTTGTTAATTGTAAATACCTGTAAATATTGTAAATACTGTGTATTTGTACATATTCATTGCATTTCATTGTAGACTGTAGTTTTGCTTGTAAATATAGCTTTCATTTGCTTCCAAACTGAGCTGGTCTGGCAAAGTTATTGTGGGGGGGGAATTTCCAACCCACCACAAGTGTCATGTCCACATGTTTCTTGAACACCTCCAGGGACAGTGACTCCACCACCTCCCTGACCACTCCTTCAAGAAAGAATTTTTTCCTAATATCCAATCTAATCATTGCCTGGTGCGACTTGAGGCCATTTCCTCTTGTCCTACCACCTGATACTAGAGAGAAGAGACCAATCCCCACCTCACTCCAACCTCCTTTCAGGGAGTTGTAGAGAGCAAGGTGGTCTCCCCTCAGCCTCCCCTTTTCCAAAGTAAACAATATCAGTTCCCTCAGCTGTTCCTCATAAGACCTGTTCTCCAGACCCCTCACCAGTATCATTGTCCTTCTCTGGACACACTCCAGCACCACAATGTCCTTCTTGTAGTAAGAGGCCCAAAACTGAACACAGTACTTGAGGTGTGGCCACACCAGTGCCCAGTACAAGGACACAATCACTTCCCTACTCCTGCTGGCCACACTATTGCTGATCTAGGCCAGGATGCTGTTGGCCTTCTTGGCCACCTGAGCACACTGATGGCTCATGTTCAGCTGGCTGAACCCTAGGGGAAGGGATCCTCAATCTCACATCAAGGCCAATGACACTAAGAGACACCCTGGGCCTGGAATTGGACCAAGGCCTGGGAAGAGAAGACCTGAAGTGCAGTATAAGATATTGCTCAGGAACAAGTCTTTGGAGTTATTGTAGATATTTCCATGAATACCTTAGCTCAGTAATAGCAAAAAAAAAAAAATTATTATTAGGAAAGAAATAGAGAATAAAATTGGAAACAATTTTATTACTGCACAACTTCATAGTTTGTCTCCATTCCTGAATATTGTGTGAAGTTTGGCTCCCCCTTCATCTTAAAAACTATAGAGTACAACAACAAAGATTCTGGAAAAAGGGAATGATGTCTACAATAGAATTTTAAAAGAGAACTAACTTTTGTATTTAACAAATATCTGAAGTTTATCTTATGAAAATAAGTCTTTCCTCCTCAACCATAGCAGAAACATAAGCTCAGCAGCAACTGACAAATGCTATGCTTCTATTACTGAAAAATCCCTGTCAGTAAGATTATAAAAGTATGGGATGGCTTCCATAGTAGGAAACCTAAATAAACTAGGAATCTTAAGCGGTACACAAACAATAGCTAGAAATTAGTTTTTCAGTTTCTTCCAGGGCAAGGAAGTAAGAGGCAAGAAATGAAGATAACAGAAGCCAGATTTAAAAATTTTCTTCATGCAAGGATATGTACAACTCAGTTCTGCCCATTGCCTAAGTAGGTTTTTGATGTTAAAAGTTCAGTGCTCCTGTAAAAGATGAAGGATTAAGTACTACATAACAAAATAAATTAAATTATTTTTTATACAGTACTTAAAATTACTTTGATAAAGTAACTGACAAAAATCTAAACATGTTACTATGTAGTTATTAGTTATACACTATTTTCATAAATTCTGTATTTCCTATTTAACTTCCTCTAATTTTGGGGATTTTTTTTGTGTTTGTTTTAGGGGATTTTTTTTTATTGTAGGTTGGGGGTTTTTTGTTTGTTTGTTTGTTAAGAGTTGTAAATCTTATAGTCTAGGCAATAGCAACGGAATTTCAGTATAACATATCCCTCACTCGATCTTCAGTTTTTGTGCAATATTTGTTATATTTACTTGGGGGGAAAAAAATAAAGCTGAGTAGATTAAAAAAACAACCACCCACTAATACCATACCTCTGATCCTTCTGCATTAAAATGATCCAGTGCTTGTTTCCTCAATTCCCCTTTTATTGATCCATCAAGTCTCTAAAGAGATTGAATATTACAGTTAAAAAGGAGCTCCTACTATATTCTAGTTGGAGAAATTGAATTCTCAATTGACAAAACAGTTGGAGGGGGGAATAGAAGTAATGTAACACTTCATTTTTCTAATGAATCAGTTTCATTTCAAAATACTATTTTAGCATATAGTAATTGTCAGTCTTTTCCTCTACATAAAATTAAAACTTCGATAAATCTTTCTACAAAAAGGCACTTTTCTTAAGATAAAGTGGTAAAGATCAAAGTTTCTTGGCTAAAACCAGCACAATTCTTACCTGAAAGGGAAACTGACGATACTTCAAATACTCTGCTAGAATGTCTAGCATCCTCACCATCTGGGAGAAAATCAGCACTCTGTTGCCACGTTCTCGTAGACGAATCAGTAGCTTGTCAAGAAGGATTAATTTCCCACTGCTACGTATTAAATGCTACAAGATGAGAATATGTATATTTCAAAATAAGTTCACCTCGACACTAATATCCGATGCAGTTGGTTCAACATTCAGTAACTGAACACGAAAGTTTAATTAAGTATTTAGTCGATCCTGATCTTGTAAAAACTCATTATAAAAGTACTCTAAATGAAATCAGCAAGAACACTGACTAGTATGTTTTTCATATAAATTCATTTCTATGAGCTCTGGCTCATAAAACAGCATCTTGACATTTCATTAAAACATTAATTAACTATGCTGTGCTATGAGTTAGAGCAGTTACAGTGTAGACTCAAGTTCTTTTTTAGCGAGTAAACAACAACAGAGACTACCTGACTACCTTAGTACTACTTGCTCCTCAATTTCTGTCTTTTTAATAGAAATAAGCATTACTACTTGATCCTCTAAGTATTTTTAAACAATGCCTAATCAGTCAAGTTTCTCAGGCAATATAAAATCTGGTTTGTAGAGGTCAACAGACTTTAGCTAGGTTACAGTGTTAAGCCTTCTCAGCTCCAGTGGGAACAACTAGACCAGAAACTCAGGTTCATGCTGAATTTAATGTTGAAAACATTAGGCTTCTTTAGCTGAAGAGGCTCAGGATAGAATTTTGGGGAATAAAAAATTTGGAATTAGGTGTTTTTATTTTTTATGTCAGAAATAAGAATGATGTATCATTCATAATTAGTGCTAACAAAGATTACTCAGATGAGCCAAGGAAATCATTGTTACAGGTATGCAATTATTAGCAGCAATGGCTGAACAGTTCTGATAAGTTATAATTATAATGGGTTATAAATTATATATATAAGAAGTCAGAGTGTGCCAAGTTGCAAATTAAACACCCTTTAGCTTTAATAAGTGCTTTATAGTATAAAATAGCTTATGCAGTGACAGCTTGTGATTTCAATCTAATAGTTTTGGAAAAGTATTTAAATTATGAACTTCAAATCTTACAGAAAAAAACCAAAACTGATCTTTAGAGATATTTATGTTGTTATAAACTGCATCAATTATTACAGTCCTTTTATCTGTTGCTGTGGTTCTCAACCACAGCAAAAGGATTAGTTAACGTTTACAAAAAAGTAAATCCACAACACAATCACAGATCATCTTTGGTAGTGATAATTGCTTTCATTTATAACAACAAAACAACCAGACTAAGCTTTGGACGTTGATTACTTTTATTTCTTTTCACTTGGTAGTTTGAGGGCATGCAGAGAACAGTGTTGGGTTACAAAAAATGTTTAAAGAGATTCTGCAGATTACTTTCTGGTATTACATTGATTGTTGGTGTACCATTGCCAGCATTTGCATTTATATTCAATTTACCTGCTTATTTAACTGCTTTATTTTAACATGGGTTTAAAATAAGTCTTAAGTTTATTTAGTCTGAAAATACACAGACTCTTTCAAACTATTCCCTTCTTATTTTGATCATAATTCAAGTCAGGGATATTTTATTTAGTATTGATCTTTTTATTATTCATTTCTAGTTAAGAAACAGACAAAAAAAATAATGAGTTCACTTACCTGTAAAATCAAGGATGCACATTTCATAGAGAAATTGTTCTTTCTTAATATACTTTAATAAGAACTAATAAATTGCCAGAACACTATAAAATTTCTGTGTGCACATTAGAGACATAAAAACACTTAAAAAAAAAGTATTACCTGTAAGGCTTCCTGTTTATTATAGAATTCTTTATCATCCGGTGGTTTAATGAGGTAACAATGGTTACAACACTTCTTGAGTTCCATCATGATGTTCAAAAAGCCTGAGGTACTGCCTTTTGAACCTTTACTCAGGGCTTTATAATTCCTGGTTAAAATCCACCTATGATATAGAATGTGCAATGGAAGTAATTTCTAACCATTTGTGGAAATATGCAGGATGTAAGCTCTCAAAATATCATCAGTTCAAATTGTATTATGAGAACTATTGCACTTCAGTAATTTTCATATAGATATTAAAATATCAGAAATTGAAAAGTGTCATTACTTACTTGTAATATTGCTTCTGCAATGCACTCATTTCCATCCTCAAAATATGTTCAACCTTAGCAGGTAAAGACTTTTCTACGTCTTTTTTAACTCTTCTGAGTAGAAATGGTTCAAGTTCTTTGTGAAGACTTGCATAACCAAACTCTCTCCCTTTGCCATGCTCCTCCTCAAAATCTTCCCAGGAAGAAAACCTTTAACATACGAAAGAATAAATGTAAAATAGTGACATACCATGAGCATAGACAAAGACCATCAATATACTATATGCACACAAACACATATGGACTTCTTCCCCACTCGCCTCTGTTTTAGTAAACAAATTTCTGAATTTGCATCTCACAAGAAATTCCAAATATTTTGTCTGCAAGTAGAATGAAAATTTCCAAACTTTTACAGAATGAAAATTCAAAACAGAACTACTGAATTTTAATTTCACCAGTAGGTGCCAGACAACCACCTTACTGGCTTTGCTTGTAAGGTTCTGAAGAAGTCAATGCAATGAATACCTGCAAAACTAATTAGAGCTACAGTGATTTGCATTTACAAGATATCTGAAAGGAATATGTGCTCTTATTTATCCCAGATATAAACAGAGGTCAGTATAGAATAACAATATAGTAAACCTATTCTATGCAAATCATAAGGGCAAATTGGCTGCTTGACTGAACTACCGGATATGGGGCATTGTAGTACGTTGTTTTCATTCATGTTACTAACACAGAAAAGACATCCTCAGCCCCATTCTATTTGCCTAGATTAAATCCATGTGACTTTCCTTTTAGAATAAGATGAAGCATCATTTCAGGATTCTGAGCCATACATCAATCCATCTTTTTGTGGACTACTAAACCAGAAAGTTACAACTGCTACCAAAACAAGTTAACAAGACCACCATGAAAAAATATGTGCATCTATTTTCTATAAAATATTTAAACTATTTCAGAAGGCAACGATCATGAAAATAAAAGAGATCACATTCCTTACTTTTCTGGCATGATGAAATGCAGCAAAGACCAAAGCTCTTTGAGAGAATTTTGCAGAGGGGTTCCAGTAATAAGAAGACGATGATTAGACTTAAAGTTTATTAAAGTCTTGTATAGAAGGGAATCATCATTTTTTAAACGATGAGCTTCATCAACTCCTATAAATACCCAATTCAGACCACCAAGGAATGACTTAAAGAAATAGGGAAGGGGGAAGAAGACATTATACAAGTTAATATATTGTGCAGTTTCTGGCATTTCACATCATCACTCCTTTTATCTTAATAACAAATGGACACCTATATGTTTTTAGTGTTAATTATGGGGTTTATGTTTGCTAGATTCAACAAAAGGCTATGCAGTCATCTCAAGTTTAAAAGAAAAGTATAAAACAAGTTTATACTTGAGGGGGGAAGAAGAAGGCAAAAAGCTGATCTATAAATTTTCAATTGACAAAAAACCCCACTATTGACTCCTTTTCCAGCATGCACGAAGGAATTAAATTGAAAGCCAACAAGTAGAATGTTTTTAATTAAAATTTTCATATGCTGTTAGGATTAGTGATAACTCTATGTGTTACCCTCATGAAGAAAGTACTAGCATGCATAATACTACATAGAATTTCAGAGTTGTGAATCACAGGTGTTTGGGGCTAGGGGCTGGTTTGGTGATTTTAGTCCCTGAATGATGGTCTAACAGGAAAGTAGAGGTTTTGAGATGCAAAGAAATTGCTACAGCTGATGTGAAGCTCAAGCAAACAAGAAAAAAGTTTTATCTACTCAATGGGGGGATGGGGGGAGGATGTAGAAAGCCTCACCACATACATAAATTCTATAAGTGCTTAAAGAGAACTTCACTGTCATACTTGCAAGAGCAAAGCCATCATATTTCCTAACCATTTAATGGCCCAGAACCCAAATATGTGCCAACTTTATAGTTTTACATTCTGCAAATGATTTTATCTCCCTGAAGAACTAAGTGTGATTACCTTATCTTTCTGCAAAATTTCATAAGTTGTTAGAAGTATATTAAATTTTAATCGCTTCGTCTGTGGATGCATCCATTCGTGAGTTCTTATCTACAAGAAGAATCAAGTGAACTATAAGCTAGAGAAAAATGACCTTACTGATCGGGATGACTTCAGATACTACAGCAATATAGATGCTAAGTGACATACAAGAATCTGATCATGAAAATGGAACATCACATATGAAGCTTCTTTTTATTCTTTAAAGTTCTTAAACTGTGTGGGGTGTTTGGTGGTTTTGGGGGGATCTTTTGATGCGTGTGCATTTTTGGGGGGGTTTGTTGGGGTTTTTTTAAAGGTAACTTACATTTCTCTATTCAGGAAACAGGTTAAGATTTTGTCTTTCTGGCTTAAATATTTATTTTGTGCACCTAAATAATCACATGACAAAAGACAACTTATTTTCAAATACAAGGCTGTGTTTTTAATCCTTTTTATTATTAAGCAGGAATGAAACCTTTCACATACATTTATATGGGATCAACATCTGCGCTTTTAATTTCCATTTTAAACACATACAATGGTTCAAATAATATTTGAGATTAGCATAAGACAGGAACATGAAGTGTGTCATATTTACTACTAATCTTTTTCAATTATACAAAGAAATACTCACCATATTTCTGCTAGTTATATCTCCTAAGTAAACCACAGCATTCATCTGAGGAGCCCAAGTTTGAATCTCTCTTTGCCAAGATGTCAAGGTAGAAAGTGGCACGACTAGCAAGAAAGGCCCATACAGTTGATGTTCGTGAAACAAGTAGTTCAGAAAAGAAATTGTTTGTATTGTTTTACCCAGACCCATTTCATCTGCAAGAATACAACTATTCCCTCTAAAAAACAAAACAAAACAAATTAAATTTATAAATTATTTCAAATTAAAACCAGCAAGACTAATTTAAGATTATACTTACTTGCACCACGAGTGAGCAAGCCAATTCAGTCCATTTAATTGATAGTCTCTTAACTCTAAACTCTCATGCCCTCCAATATAAGATGGTTGCTTCTTTAGTGCAACAAATCTTGGCCTCTGTTTTAGAATCTGTCAAAAGCAAATTGAGCATCAGTCCCACTACTAAGTGAAGTTACCAAAATGTCTTCTTATAGAAACAAAGTAGCTGTAGAAATCTGTTTGGTCACCAAGTCTAGTCTTTAGTCTAGTCTTTATTCATCACAACTAGGCCATATAGCAATCTCAACCCATTTGCAAGGTAAAATTAGTTTGACAGTTGATCTAAATCCCACAACAGAAGTGACATTAATTCATTCACAAAGGTTACTTAAAAAATATATTAAAGTACTAAACAATTTCATCTTTGAATGGCAATAAAATAAGTAGGGAACAAATATCTAAAAAAGGCTGTTTTTAATACATACTACGTATATAAATACAGCTATCATTACTGTTCTGGACAACATTCAAAAATATTTTATAATATGCACCTTGGTTTTGGATGCATAAAATGCGTCAACATTTTTTTTATTATTGCAACTGTATAAATCCACTGAAACAACACACTCACCTTGCAGTCCTTAAATGGAGTAGTCTTGGATTGATTTCTGCTAAAATACTCATCAATACATGCCTGAAACTTTTTGGCAATGAGAGCACCGTCTTCCCAGCTACATTCTGAGTAAGGCAGACCCTGCCACTTGCAATAGTAATCTGGATAACCAGCTGCTGATTTCTGATTTGAATGAGCTGCAGAAATGCATCAGAGATACCAGATCAATATTTCCCTTCTGTATTTTAAGAGAACACTCATTTTAGGTGATAAGACAACATGAACTAGTTTCAGAGCAAAGACAGTATGACAACTTTTCCCTTTATCAGAGATTTTGTTTTGCCTTAAGTTATTAAGGATATTAATAACCTAAATTTCTTAACTATAAATTCAACATGCAAGCAATAAATTTGCAACATTCTCAACACTTTTCCATCTGGAAGTTTGTCACATACCAATTATCCTTTCCACTATTTGATACTGTTTATGTAGATCATCTGTAAGTTCCTGCTGGAAGTTATAATATTCCACGTCTTCTGAAGAAGCATTTTTCAGCCTGGAATGGAAATTTATTTGCAGTATTTATTAGATTGGGTAGTCCTAAAACTTAGAAAATCTGGCAGTTTTAAAGCTCTGAATGTAAGCACCATAGGAACGCTGCTTAAAGAGCTGCTTTGAAGAAGCTACAACTCTGAAATCCCTTCTATAATAGTTGCATCTAGCCTAGGTACCTCATCACTGATGTCTGAGGAAGCTTATCAAGAGACAACTACAGCTACAGCTTGTACTAATCATGCAGCTCATTTACAATATCTCTTCTCAGCACTGAGTAGTGTTCTTCATGTGGTATTTTCATGGAAGAACACTGAAGGCTCTCTATAAGAATCTGTCTTATGAGTAGGAGACCCTAAAAATCCCACCACTATTCATACACTATATTAAACATATAATAAAATGGAATATCAAAACATAGCACTAAAATGTAAGGATTTTTTTCACTTCTTAGTTCTGAGGCTTTAACAGAAGTTTGAGCCAAGAATACTAAATGCTGTAATGTTTTGAGTGCTTGAGCCATTTCTGATTTTTTTTTAATCTCTGGAGCAATTCCTGAAGAAGTCTGATCAAAATACAATCAATGACAAAATTAGTAAAAGGTAAGATTTAAAACAGAACCAGGAAATGCAATCCTCTTGTTAAAGCTTCATTTATAACAGACACATTAAAATCTAAGTGCAGAAGTTGCTTCCTTAAAGGCTGATTTTACAAGATGTGTGAGTATTCTCTCTTGATTAGGTAAAGTTGGTATGCTCAGAATCCTACAGGATCATAAGGTGTTAGGGAAGCTTCAATTTTAAAGCTTTTTCTTTCTGTTTTAGAGGCACTTGAAACTATGCCTTTGCAAAGAGGCAAGAGATCTCACAGACAATAAAACATCTATATTGTTGCCAAAAATATCCAATGTGCAAATAGTTATAAAAATACTCACCAGCGCTTTGTTTCCTGATCCTTTTTCTTATAGTTGTCCAGTTTCTTCATTCCTTTAACATTTTGTTGCTTCAGTGTTTCCTCAGTTTCCCAAGTATTATGAATGTGTGACCATCCTTTCCATTTAATAAGATATTGTACTTCTCCTAGCTCCTTTGACTTTTCAAACCCAGTATTTGGGTCACCATCTGCCTCAACTGCATAGATAGTGGTTGCAGCACCAGTGGCTGTGAAAGAAACCACACCATAATGCCTAATTAAGTGTATACTGCCATAAATTAATCACTAAAGCCCCAAAAAATTCAGAAAGCAATTTATGAGTAATTCGACTAATTATATCTACAAATCTTACATCACTCCTCTTATTTGAAGAATTATGATGTAGCTATATTAACACACACACAAGTATGCCAACAAGACTCAAAAAAGCAACCAAAAAATCTGCATATAACCTATAATATCCCATCTCATGAGAATTTTCTTAGCATTCCTAGTGTTTTTTTTGTTGTCATCTTTGATACATCCTTCTCATATCTATGAATATAGCAGATATTTGACATCGTGCTTAATCAGCCCTGACACTTGAATAGCCTACTATTCAACTATTACTATGGATGCTATAAATCCAATTCACAGAATCAAAGAATGGTTGAGGTTGGATGGGACCTCTGGAGGTCATCTGGTCCAATTCCCAGTCACCTAGAGCAAATTGCCCAGGAAAAAATCCAGATGGCTCTTGAATATCTCCAGGGAGGGAAACCCCACTATTTTCTGGACAACCTGTTCCAGTCCTCAGTCACCCTCAAAAAAGTCTTTCCTAATGTTCATATGGAATTTCCTATGTTTCAATTTGCTCCTGTAGCCTCCTGTCCTGTCACTGGACACCAATGGAAAGAGCCTGGCTCTGTTCTCTTTGCACCTTTCCTTCACGTATTTATATACATTAATGAGATCCCTCTGGACATTCTCTGCTCCGTCACAGCTCTCTCAGCTTTTCCTCATAGGAGAGATGCTCCAATCTGTCTTCTTCATGGCTCTTTGTTGGATTCTCTCCAGTAGTGTCATCAGTCTCTTGTACTGGGGAGCCCAATACTGGACATGGCACTACAGGTGTGGCCTCACCAGTGCTGAGCAGAAGGGAAACATCACCCCCCCTCAATCGGCTAGTCATGGCAGTCATGTGAAGTCCCTGGAGACTAGAAGAAGGGCAAACATCACACACATTTTTTAAAAGGAGGAGCATGGGAACTACTGACCTGTCAGCTTCACCTCTGTGCCCAGGAAGATCATGGAACAGATCCTCCTAGAAGCTTTGATAAGGCACATGGAGGACAGGGATATGATTCAAGACAGCCAGCATGGCTTCACCAAGGGTAAATCCTGCCTGATGATGATGGAGTGACTACATCAGTGGACAAGGGAAGAGCTACAGATGTCACTGATCTGGAATTCTGTAATGCCTTTGACATGTTCCCCCACAAGATCCTCCTCTCTAAATTGGAGAGAGAGGGATTTGAAGGATGGACTATTTGGTGGATGAGGAATTGGCTGGATGGTTGCATCTAGGTCAACAGCTCAATGTCCAGATGGAGACTGGTGATAAGTGGTGTCCCTCAGGAATCCATACTGGGACCAGTCCTGTTTATTATCTTTATCAATGACATACACAGTAGGATCAAGAGAATCAAGCTGAATGGTGCAGCTGACATGTCTGAGGGACAGGATGCCATTCAGAGGGATCTGAACAAGCTTGAAAAGTGAGTCCATGTGAACCTCATGAGGTTCAAAAAGGCCAAGTGCAAGGTCCTGCACCTGAGACAGAGAAATTCTGATATCAATACAGGTTAGGATATGAAGGGATTGAAAGAAGACTTCTGGAGAAGGATTTGGGGGTACTGGTGGATGAAAAACTGAACATGAGTCAGCAATGTGCACTCACAGACCAGAAGGCCAACCATATCCTGGGCTGCATCAAAAGAAGTGTGGCCAGCAGGTCAAGGGAGGTGATTCTGCCCCTCTCTTCTTGTGAGATCCCACCTGGAGTACTGTGTCCAGCTCTGGAGTGCTCAGTATAAGAAAGATATGGATTGCTGGGACTTGCTTGCCTCACTGTATAGTGTCTATCACTCATTAGTGGCTGCTTTTTGCTTTTGCTGTTTTTCCTGTACTGTTGATCATATTACTCTGCTGTGCCTGGGAACATTCTGACAACAGCATATTATGGTTTTGACTCAGCTGTCAGCTGGCTTCCAAAAGCCAGTCTCATGAACTCTCCCACACCAGCCTTCTGCTGGGACAGGAAGGAGGATCAGGAGCAAAAGAATAAACAAAAGCCCTGAGGGTTGAGATAAAAAGAGTTTGATGGAATAATACATAAAGTACCAGATTTTTTTAGGAGAGAGCAAAGCAAGGCAATGTGAAGTGAAAAAAGCGAGAGGTGGAGCAAAACCCAGAAGGGGAAGAGAACCCTGGAAACAGGAAGCATCTCATATCACAGGCCAAACTCCAAGACCCATCATCCTCTGCCCTGTCCAGCCCTTTCCTTATACAGAAGGAATGATGTCAGCATGGTATCAAACATCCATTAGCTGGTTCATCTCCCAGACAAACCCTGGACATTATCCACCCCTTATTCTATACCATGTATGTCATGTCCAGCAGTAATTAACATCATACAACGTATATCATATAACATTCAACATATCTCATACAATACACGACATTCACTGTCTATGCTCACCCAAAATGACATCACCTTGCAGTACAAACCAGATTTCTCCATCCCCCTGTTTCACCCACCAGGTGTACCCAGGCACTTGGGCAAAAATGATCCTGTGGATGGGTTTGCCTTTGTCTGAAGCAGGACTAACTCAGACCACCTTCCCTAATATATGCTTCATGTGCACCACAGGGAATCAATCTCCTTCTACAGCACATGGGAGTTTGGATTGGGCAGGGCCAGCTCAATTGGCAGATCCTCTGGTGTTAACTAACTGGGTGGCTTGTGCTAAATGTACATCCCAATTTTTAAAGGCCCCTCCTCACATTGCTTTCAGGGTTTTTAGCAGCCATTGTAACATTTGATCTTCCTAGCAGCTGGTGCATGATAAGGGATGTGATACACCCACTGATGCCATGGTCCTTGGCCCAGGTGTCTATAAGGCTGTTCTGAAAATGAGTCCCATTATCTGAATCAATTCTTTCTAGGGTGCAATGTAGCCATAGGACTTGTTTTTCAAGGACTAGGATGTTGTTCTGAGCAGTAGCATTTGGCACTGAATATGTTTCCAGCCATCCAGTGGTTGCTGCCACCACTGTAAGCACATAGCACTTGCCTTGGTGGGTTTTGGGCAGTGTGATGGAATCAATTTGCCAGGCTTCCCCATATTTATATTTCAGCCATTGCCCCCCATATCACAGAGGCTTTACCCACTTGGCCTGCTTGATTGCAGCACACGTTTCACTTTCATGGATAACCTGTGCAATAGTCTCCACGGTTAAGTCCACCCCTCAATCTCGAGCCCATATGTATGTTGCACCCATTCCTTGATGGTCTGAGGGGTCATGGACCCACCAAGCTATAAATAATTCTCCCTTATGCTGCCACTTCAGTCTTAAAATCCTGAACCACCTGCTGTTTGTTTTGATGTTCTTCAGACTCTTGGGCACATGGGCACCCACATGACGTACTTTCACCGCCAGGTTCTCTACCCAAGTGGCAATGTCTTACCACAGTTCAGCCACCCATATGGGTTTACCTCTGTGCTGCCAGTTTCTTTGCTTCCATTGCTGTAGCCAACCCCACAGAGCATTTGCCACCATCCATAAGTCTGTATAGAGATAAAGCACTGGCCAACATTCTCACTCAGCAATATCTAAAGCCAGTTGAATGGCTTTCACCTCTGCAAACTGACTCGATTCACTTTCTCCCTCAGCAGCTTCTACAACTCATTGTGTAGGACTCCACACAGAAGCCATCCACCTTTGGTGTTTTCCCACAATGCGACAGGACCCATCAGTGACCAGGGCATATTGCTTCTTGCTACCTAGCAATTTGTTGTATGTATGGTGGGGCATCCTCAGCATGTGTTACCTCTGCCTACTCCAGTGACATCCCAAACTCTCTGTCTTCTCACCAGTTTGTGATGACTTTGACTTGTTTAGGAGATGGGTTGATGGTGTCCCCTGGAAGGTAGTCCTGAAGGACAAAGGATTCCAGGAAGGCTGGACATTTCTCAAGAGGGAATAAGCTGTCCCTGTGCATAGGAAAACGAGCCGGTGGAGTAAAAGATCAGCCTGGCTAAGCAGAGAGCTTTGGGTAGAACTCAGGAAGAAAAGGAAAGTTTACTGGCTATGGAAGAAGGGGCAGGCAACTCAGGAAGAGTACAAGGCTCTTGCAAGGATATGTAGGGAGAAAATTAGAAAGGCCAAAGTTCAACTAGAACTCAATCTGGCCAGTGCCATTAAAGATAAAAAAAAGAACTTTTATAAGTATAACAGTAAAAGAAGAGATAGGAAGAACCTCCATCCACTACTGGATGTAGAAGGGAACCTGGTGACCAAAGACAAGGAAAAGGCTGAGCTGCTGAACGGCTGCTTTGACTCACTATTTGTCAATGACACCAGTTGCTCCCTGAGGGTTCAGCCCCTGGAATTGGAAGACAGGGATGGGGAGCAGAAAGCAGCTCTCACAATCCAAGAGGAAATGATCAATGACCTATTGTGCCACTTAGATGTGCACAACTCTATGGGACTGGATGGGATCCACCCAAGGGTACTTAAGGAGCTGGCAGATGTGCTCACAAAGCCACTCACCATTATTTGTCAATAGTCCTGGCTAACTGGGCAGGTCCCAGTTGACTGAAGGCTAGCAAATGTGACACCCATCTACAAGAAGGGCCAGAAGGATGATCCAGGGAATTACAGAGTGTCAGTCTGACCTTGGTGCCAGGAAAGATTATGGAGCAGGTCATCCTGAGTGCTATCACTTGGCACATACAAGACAACCAGGTGATCAGGCCCAGTCAGCATAGGTTTATGAAAGGCAGGTCTTGTCTGACTAATCTCATCTCCTACAATAAGGTAACCCGCCTAGTGGATGAGGGAAGGGCCCTGGACATTGTCTACCTGGACTTTAGTAAAGTCTTTGACACTATCTCCCACAGCATTCTCCTTCAGAAACTCATGGCACAAGGCTTGGATAAGTGCACTTTGCACTGGGTAAAAAAAATAGATGATGGCCAGGCCCAAAGAGTGATGGTGAATGGAGTGAAATCTGACTGGTGCCCAGTCACTAGTGGTGTCCCCCAGGGTTCAATACTAGGGCCTGTCCTCTTTAATATCTTTATCAATGATCTGGGTGAGGGGATTGAGTGCACCCGCAGTAAGTTTGCAGATGATACCAAGCTGGGTGGCTATGTTGACCTGCCAGAGGGTAGGGAAGCTTTGCAGCAGGATTTGGACAGGTTAGACCCATAGGCCAAGGTTAATTGTATGAAGTTCAACAAGGCCAAGTGCCAATTCCTGCACCTGGGTAATAACAACCTCATGGTAAGCTACAGATGTGTGGTTGGAAAGCTGCAACTTGGAGAGGGACTGGGGGTATTGTTTGATAGTCGACTGAACATGAGTCAGCGGTGCCCAGGTGGCCAAGAAGGCAAATGGCATCCTGGCTTGTATTGGAAACACAGTTGCCATCAGGGACAGGGAGGTGATCATCCCCCTGTGCTCAGCACTGGTGAGGCCACACCTCGAATGTTGTGTTCAGTTCTGGGCCCCTCACTACAGGAAGAACATTGAGGTGCTGGAGTGTGTCCAGAGAAAGGCAACAAGGATGGTGAAGGGCCTGGAGCACATGGCCTATGAGGAGTGTCTGAGGGAGCTGGAGTTGCTCAGTCTGGAGAAGAGGAGTCTGAGGGGAGACCTTATAGCACTCTACAACTACCTGAAAGGAGGTTGGAGTGAAGAGGGGGCAGCCTCTTCTCTTTGATAACAAGTGACAGGAGTAGATGAAATGGTTTCAAGATGCACCAGGGGAGGTTTAGGCCAGATATTAGGAAATACTTCTTCACTGAAAGATTTATCAAATACTGGAATGGTCTGGCCAGGATGGTGGTGGAGTCACTGTCCCTGGGGGTGTTCAAGCAGCATGTGGACCTTGTACTTGGGGACATGGTTTAATGTTGACCTTTCAGTGATGGGTCAAGAGTTCAACTGGATGATCTTGGGAGTTCTCTTTCAACCAGATATATTCTGTGATTCGGAATATTCCCACCGGTGCACTGTTGTGGTAGCAATTGGCACCTGCTGTTCTTTAATGTTCAGCAGCCCCACAAGTGAAGGGTCCCCTGAGAGACTGAGCAAAATGGACAACTGTTCCATTTCCTCTGTCCCTACAGCAACTATACCAAATGTCCACCAGTATCCTTTTGGATCCTTGAAGTATCCTCTTCTAATGTAATCTCTACCAAGGATGTACGGGGCCCCTGCACCAGTCACAATGAGGTGTTTGTGCCATTCATTCCTGATCAGGCTCAGCTCACCTTCCAACACACTCAGGTGTTGGGATCCCCCTGTCACACCTGAAATATAGATGGGTTTATTGATGGCATCAGAGTACACCGTGTGCTTGTATCTACTAGAGCATTATACTCCTGTGGGTCTGATGTGCCAGGCCATCAGATCTACACCATCTAGTAAACTATATTGTCATTCTCCTGCACCTGGCTGGAGGCAGGGGCCCTCTAATTCTGACTGTAATAACTTGCATCCTGTGAAGATGCTTTGGAAGTCCTTTCAGGAGAATCAGAAGCAGTATCAATTTCTGCGGTCTTTTGGGGCAATTTTCCACTGGAAACTGGGGCAGCGTTCTTCTTGGAAGAATTTCCTTGTAATTCAAACTTGCACAGCTAAGACTGAAGTGGGTTTTCCATCCCACTTCCTCATGTCTTCCCCATGGTCACATAGGTAAGACTACAGGGTACCCCATGGTGTATACCTCCCAGATTCTCTCTCTTGGACATCAAAAGAAGCATAGCCAGCAGATCGAGAGAGGCGATTCTGTCACTTTACTCTGCTCTGGTAAGGCCTCACCTGGAGTACTGTGTCCAGCTCTGAAGGCCTCAATACAGGAAGGACATGGACCTGATGGAGTGGGTCCAGAGGAGGGCCACAAAAACAATTGGGGGTTGCAACACCTCTGCTACAAGGACAGGCTGAGGGAGCTGGGGTTGTTCAGCCTGCAGAAGAAAAGGCTCTGCGGAGACCTAATAACAACCTTCCAGTACCTGAAGGGAGCCTACAAGAAGGTTGGAGAGAGACTGTTTACAAAGGCCTGCAGAGATAGGATGAGGGGCAATGGTTTCAAACTAGAGAAGAGTAGATTTAAAGTTCTTTGCCATGAGGGTGGTGGAATACTGGAACAGGTTGCCCAGGGAGGTGGTTGAGGCCCCATCCCTGGAGATATTCAAGGTGAGGCTCGACAGGGCTCTGGGCAACCTGATCTGGTTGAGGATACCCCTGCTTACTGCAGAGGGGTTTGGACTAGATGACCTTTAGAAGTCCTTTCCAACCCAAAGCATTCTATGATTCTATAAATACTGTACCATACGGGCAGGGAGTAGGACATGTTCTCTTTGAACTGCTGGAACTCCCAGGACAGTTCCTCAACAGCCAGAATGCAGGCCTGTACAGAGAACAAGAGATTCCCATCATATTGCTGGAGTAGGCTAGCCAATTCATCCTCCGTTTGTCCTTGGCTGTCTTTCCAGGACACTACTGCCAATGAGTTGGCATATGACAGTGGTACACTCCTTAGAAATTTCCTCCACATGGCTGGTGTGCATAAGATTTCATCTGGGTCTATAGGCAGCTGCTCATCATTCACATCATTATAGATCATCTCCAGCACAGTTAATTCCCTCAAGAACTGGATGCCTTTCTCCATGGTGCTCCACTTCCTGGGTGATCCATTACATCTTCCATGAAAGAGGTACCTATCCTTCACACCTGACAGAAGTTGCCTTCAGAGGTTGAGGGTTTGTGCCTGTTTTCCAATGACCTTGTCAATGCCCCTTCCCTAGACAGGGATCCCAACTGGTTGGCTTCCCTGCCCTCTAATTCCAAACCACTGTCCCCATTATGAGGAGAGACTGAGGAAGCTGGGTCTCTTTAGCTTGGAGAAGAGGAGACTAAGGGGTGACCTCATTAATGTAAAGGGTGAGTACCAAGAGGATGCAGTCAGGCTCTTCTCGGTGATGCCCAATGACAGGACAAGGGGCAATGGGTAGAAGTTGAGGCATAGGAAGTTCCATGGGAACGTGAAGAGGAATTTTTTTCACTGTGAGGGTGACAGAACACTGGAACAGGCTGCCCAGGGGGGGTTGTGGAGTCTCCCTCTCCGGAGATATTCAAAACCTGCCTGGATGCGTTCCTGTGTGAGCTGGTATAGGTGATCCTGCTCTGTCAGGGGGGTTGGACTAGACGAACATTCTGTGATTATCCCCAGCATCGGAGCAGCCAGGTGACAAATGGGCTTGCCTGGGTGGGGGACAAAGTCTTTTCATATGTCCTGCAGCTTGCCCAGGGATAGGGATCAGGTGATTACCTCTGGCTCTTCATCCTGTTCTTGTGATGACACTAGTTCATAGTCATCCCTTGTGAGCAAACTGATTTTTTCATGCATTTCTTTTTCCATACAGGGGTGACTGACACTGGCACAGGCTGGTTCTCTGGTGCAGCTGCCATGCCTGCTGCTAGGGTCTGAGTATCCATGGTGCCTGCCAGTCTGCTTGTGGGTCCAGAGACCTTCTCTTGCCCCTGAGGGCACTGAGCAATGATGAGAAGAGCTCAATAGGCATGGGCCAGGCCCAAACACATTGCAGTGATTTCTGTCTCTGCGTGGTATTCTTGGGAAAGGTCTGTGTTACTCTAGACAAGACCTGGGACACATTGAGGAGACACAGCAACAAGAGCAGGCTGGTCTGGGTGTCCCAAGGATATTAAAAATTCTCAGAAGCTGAAAAAGTGTTTTCTGCTGTCCCACCCATCAATTGGGTGAGATTACTGATAAACAATGCCACATACAAATACCAGCTTAACCTAGTGACCAGTGGGATAATCATATTATAATTCAACAGCACCCAGTACATCAACATGATAGTTCTGATCTGTTTCCCTGAGGTGAGAAATCACCACAGGGAACACAGAGTATGTAAGGATTTACATAGCAGAACCATGAAAGCAAGTACTTTAACGTGGTGAATATACTAAGGGGAAAAAAAAACATATACCAAAATTATTTTAACAAGCTTTAGTTGATTTTTGTTATCTCAACCCCTTCATGCCCCATATAGGGTACCAAAAAGGACTGTTATTGTTTTAACTCAGCTGGCAGATGAGTTCCAAACAGCCACTCATATATAACTCCCCCAAGACAGCCTCCCTGTGGGACAGGAAGGAGGATCAGAAACAAAAGAAAAAAATAAAAGCCCTGTGGGTTGAGATAAAGAGAATTTAATGGAATAATATAAAAAATTGATTTTTTAGGAGAGAACAAAGGGAGACAAAGCAAAGCGAGAAAAGCAAGAGGTGGAGTAAAACCTGGAAGTGGAAGAGAAGAGAGAGAACCCTAAAAACAGGAAGCATCTCACATCACAGTCCAAACTCCAAGCCCCATCATCCTTTGCCCTGGCCAGTCCTTTCATTATACAGCAGGCATGACACAGCATAGTACTGACTACCCATTAGCTGGTTGTCATGGTTTGAGTTGAATCTGCTGCTGCTATTCACACCATGCTGCATCATGCCAGCTTCAAAATGAAAGTGCTGGCTGGAGCAAACTATCATGGGGCTTGAAGCTCAGATTGTAACATGAGAGGCTTCCTGTTCTGGTTGCTGGTTTTGGTTTCTGGATTTGGGGTGTTGGCTTTTTCCACTGGGTTGGCTGTGGGATAGGGAGAGGTGGGGTAGGTTACTGGCTTCTGCTTCTGCGTTTTGCTTCACTTTTCTGCAAAGTAGGCTAAGGTAATTATGCATTATCTCATTTTTAATAAAACTCTTTATCTCAACCTGGAGGGTTTTTTTTTGTGTTACTTTCCCTCCCATCTGTGTAGAGAGAAGGAGGTTGAGAAAGCAGGCTGTGTTAAACCACTACACTGTTTCAGCTTGCTGTCTTAGTTGGTGTTCCCTCCCAGATGAACCCTGGACACTGCAACAGCAACATGCCTAGCCTGGTAGATGGCCAGGGCATCTCTGTTGTTTCTGTGATGCTGTACCGGACAGGCTGGAACTCCAATGTGAACTTGAGTTGAAGGGACTTTGGCCTGTGGACGAGTCCACATGGGAGCAGGACACTCCAAAGCATCTGTGGCCATGGATAAGTCCACACCAAAAGAGGTATACCTCTGAAGGGACTGTAGCTTAAGTCCATGCTGGAGAAGGAACACCTCAAAGCATCTGTTGCTGTGCATGAGGTCATGCTGGAGGACCTCAAAGCCTGTGGCCATGGATAAGCCCACAACAGAGCAGGTACACCCCTGGAGGGACCGCAGTCGTGTTGGAGCAGGTTCATTCCTGAAGGGAATGTGCCTGTGGGCAAGGCCACAATGGAGAAGGCCATGCTGGAACAGGTGCACCCCAAAGTGACCATGGATATGTCTACGCTGCAGCAGGTATACCCCTGAAGAGATCGTGGCTCATAGATAAGGCTCTGTTTGGAGCAGTGTTGTAGGTTAAGGGAAATCAAGAGTTAATTGGTATAACCACAAAGAAAAGTCCTCCAGAGGCTAGAGAGTCCCAAGGGGATGGGCAGTTCCTCCCAGGACAGTGTAATTTGTTATTCTATTCCATTTTCCTCTATTTAAGGGAGTGTACAGCAAAATCTCTCTCTCTTCTCTCTGGTCAGGAGAGAAGGGGAGAGATTTTTCTTTTGGCCTTGGCTGGCAGCAAAATTCCACCTACACCACAGGGCCTGGTGAAGCCTGCATTAGGCTTGGGCCTAATGGGGGGGAGGGGGAAGAGTTTGGCCTGCTGCGTGGGGTGGAGGTTGCTGGAAGGTTCTGGTTTTGGCCTGGTAGGCCTAGGTGAAGAACTGAGCCTAATTTGTGAATGTATTCCTTCTACCTGAATGCCTTTTGTACATATTTGTAAATAGGATTTCCATTTAAAATTCCAATCCAGGGTGGAACATCTTTATTTTACTCCTTGGGAAAGGGTAAAATATCTTTTCTATCTTTTCGTCCTGGGCAGCTCATAGCTTAAAACTAGGACAAGAAGGTACACCCCTAAGGAACTGCAGTCTGTAGATAAGTCCAAGCCAGAGCAGAAGCAAGTGGAGGAATTCATTGCAATGTTATGCCCTGTGGGGTGGAAGTTGTAACGGAAGTACCTTTAAATTGTAGTAACCCATGATTTGAGTTGTATGTTATAGGAATTACTACAGCAGGAACCTTACAGGCAGTGCAAGTGCCCCAGTGACTTGACCTCAGCTGGCTTTGGTACCCAGTAACTCCACACAACACACCACCTTTCCTGTCCTGAGTGACCTCTGTAACAGATTGAGGGCAAAATCATGGACTAAAAAAACTCAACAGACATTTGTGGACGCTTTACAAGGGTATATAATATTGAACAATGAGAAGAAGGGGGGTGGTGGTGGTTAATGAGAAAGTATTGGGCACACCATAAATAGCAAAGAATAAGGGGTGGAGAACATGCTGGTTTTAGCTAGGGCAGAGCTAAATTTCTTTGTAATAGCTATGCTTTAGACTTCTGCTGGAAACAATGTTAATAATACAGGTGTGGCAGCTTCAGGCTGTGCCTGGAAAATTTTCCACAACTCTTGAGCAGAAAGTAGTAGAATGTAAATAAATTACGACTGGATGTAAAAAGGAAAATAATGTTAAACTCTAAATAATCCCATTGGGCAGATATCTACCATAAAGCTAGTTTTGTATACTAACTCACTCTCTTTTTCAGCTTCTTTGCTCTGGCAGATATGAACTTGTGCTTCTGCTGGCTTTGCTGACCTCGAACGCATTCTTGGTGTGGTGAATAACTAACTGCAACTCTCTGCTCTTTCTCCTATCCCACATATGGGGGGGGAAGGAAGGAAGAAGGGAAGGGGAAAGCTAGTAGTAGGTCCCTGGTTTTGTTTAGGGGGTTTCTTGTGCTGTTTAGAAATTGTATATTATATATTTTGTACATATTCATTGCATTCCATATTTTAGATTGTAGTTTTGCTTGTAAATACAGCTTCTTTTGCTGGTCTGGCAATTTTCTAGTGGGAAGGGGTAGTTTCAACCCACCACAACAGGGATGTTTTAGTCACCACTGAGCAATGAGTTACAGAGTCGAGGCTGTTTCTGCTCCTCATATGACTGCATCAGCAAGTAGGCTGAGAGTACACAAGGTGGGAGGGAACACAGGTAATCCCAACTGAACAAAGGACTATTCTATACCATATATGTCATCATATAAAGCTGAAGGAATTAAAGGGAATAGAGGAAATGAGAAGGAATGTTCAAAATTACAGTATTTTTACATCATCCAGTAACTTTTATGTGTAATGAAGTCCTGCTTTCCTGGAGATGGCTGAACACCTGCTTGCTAATAGGAAGCAGTGAATGAATTCCATGTTTTGCTTTGCCTGTGTGCACAGCTTTTTCTTTACTTAACCTGTGAGTTGAGATAAGACAGCTTTTCTCACTTGTACTCTTCTGATTTTCTCCCTCATGCAACCAGTGGGGAGTGGAAGGAATAGCTGGCAACGAAGTACCAGACATAAGAATAAACCACAAAGGTAATATTTTTAAACTAAAAGAAGGTAGATTCAGACTAGATACATAGAAGAAAAATTTTTACAATGAAGGTGGTGAAACACCAGAACCGGTTGCTCAGAGAGAGGGTAGGTGTCACATCCCTGGAAATATCCAAGGTCAGGGTGGATGGGGCTTTGAACAACGTAAGTTGAACATATCCCTGCTCATTGCAGGGGGGTTGAAGTAGATGACCTTTAAAGGCCCCTTCCAACCCCAGTGCTTCTCTGACATCTGCTTTCCTGCACTCCTCAGGCACTTCTGATTGGTCGTAGCAACAGGGAAAGGTTATCACTATGAAACCACTCTTGATATGACAACTCCCTCAGCACTTGTGCGTGCATCCCATCAGAGCCCACAGACTTAATTTTGTCTGGTTTGCCTAATTATTCCCCAACTCATTCCTCTTCTGTCAAGGACAGATCTTCCTTGCTCCAGCCTTTCTCCCAGTCTCCAGGGCCAGGGATTCTTAAAGGTCAGTCTTGCTAGTAAAGACTGAGGTAAAGAAAGCATTCATACTCTTTCATACCCTATATTACCACAACCCTACCCCAATTCAGTGGCATGCTCATGTTTTCCCATCTTCCTTTTGTCACCTATATACCTATAGAGGCCCTTCTTGTTGCTTTGACATCAGATTCAATTCCAAATGGGCTTTGGCTTTCCTACCTGCATCTCTGCATGCTTGGAGAGCACCTCTGTATTCCTCTTATGGTACCAGTCCCTGCTTCCACCTTCCATATACCTCCTTCTTGGTTTTGAGTATTGCCAGGAGCCCCTTGTTTATCCGTACAGGCCTACTGGCATTTTGGCCTGACTTTCTGCTTGAACTATTTCTTCCTAAACTCATTTTAATACTTCATCTTTGGAATCGTATGTGGGGTAATAAGGAAATGGACCAAACCATACACAGGGGACAGATATACCAACAGAGCATGACAATAGCAAAATACAACACAAGCAGTGACACTATGTGGGTATGCAGAATATAAGTCTAGTCCAAATGACTTTTAACACAGCAGTGACACCGTGCATTGGGAGTAAGGACCTAAATTAAGAATACTCTGGAATTTCACAATATCACAGTATATCAGAGGTTGGAAGGGACCTCAAGAGATGATCAGGTCCAACCCCCCTGCCAGAGCAGGATCACCTAGGATAGTCCGCACAGGAACGCATCCAGGTGGGTTTTGAAAGCCTCTAGAGAAGGAGGCTCCACAACCCCCCTGAGCAGTCTGTTCCAGTGCTCTGTCACCCTCACTGTAAAGAAGTTTCTCCTCAGGTTGAGGTGAAATCTTCTATGTTCAAGTTTGAACCCATTGTTCCTTGTCTTATCACTGTGAACCACTGAAAAGAGCCTGGCCCACTCCACTTGATACCCACCCCTCATATTTATAGACATTGATCAGATCCCTTCTCAGTCTTCTCCAGACTAAATAGCCCCAGGGATCTCACTCTCTCTTCATAGGGGAGATGCTCAAGTCCCCTAATCATCCTTGTGGCTCTCCTTTGGATTCTCTCCAGCAGGTCTCTGTCTCTCTTGAACTAGGAAGCCCAAAACTGGATACAGTATTCCAGGTATGGTCTCACCAAGACAGAGTAGAGAGGTAGAAGAACTTCCCTCGACCTGCTGGACACACCTTTCTTGATACATCCCAGAATCCCATTGGCTCTCTTGGCTACAAGAGCACATTGCTGTTCTATAGAGAACTTGCTGTCCACCAGCACTCCAAAGTCTTTCTCTGTGGAGCTGCTTTCCAACAGGGCAGCCCCTAACCTGTACTGGTGCCTGTTGTTATTTCTCCCCAAATGTAGGACCCTGCACTTGTATTTAGGACATTATGGAAAAAGAAAAGTTGATAGGAAAGAGTGCAAGCTCTGAGACAGACCACAAGCTATAGAGATCAGGTATAACAAATGAAGAAAGGCAGTTCTAAAGTGAGAGTAGGTCCAAATTTGCTGTAATCAGGACCCTAACTTGCAGGCTAAAAAAACCCCACCACACAAGCAGGACACTGCAGCCCACCAGCTGCTGGAAATATGACACTCCTGCCATCATTCATAAAATTACTTTTGGAAGTGCACATGCAAACATTATTGGAATTTTAGATTCCATCATCCATTGCATTGGGACTATTTGTACAGAAATAACTGAAATCAGAATCACAATGATTCAAGCCTTCCAAACACCATCCTTCAGCATTCAGGCTAATGGTTAGCTGTCCTAGCCAGTCTACTTTTTCCTTCACTCCCCTGTATGTAGTTTAGAACTATTATTAGGTATCAATAAATTGTACAAATGATGTAACAGCATGGTATGCATTTATGCAATATGGAGCTATATTACAATTAATTTTTTACATTAGCTACTTCAGTTGTATGTTTTACTTTATAAGGCTTATAAAAGAAGCATCCTTATGAATACGAAAAGCAAAATAAGATTACTTTCTGGCATTTTTTAACTTATTCTTTACAAATATCACAGGTTTACCTGCAGCTGAGAACAATTGCTGTTTACATTGCACCACAACAAACTGAAGCATCTTAAAAACATTGATTAAAAAAATACCTCCTTTTCGGCCAATTCGACTATCCATAAACTTCTCTATAGTTTCAAATTCATCTTCTTCAGGTTGCGGGACATCTTCTCCACAAACTTCCAACAAATCATCAGAATCAGTCTTGGTTTCTTCAGCTTCTTTGTAACTAACATTGACTGTTGCTTGGCGACGAGACCCTCTCTTGTCATAGTCATCATCATCATTATCTGATGAATCAAGCTGCCTCTTTTTCTGTCCTGCAATCTTGCCGCTTTTTAGCTCAATTCTTGAAGACAATAAGATACAACACAACAGTGGGGTTTCAACACAGACAACTACAAGCCTTCTGTATTTGTTTCTGAACACATGTATTTCATGACTGCTCAGTTACATCATTTTCAAGTGGAGCAGAGATACTAAATACAAGCCAATGGCATGATAACATCTTTTAGAGCATAAAACAGTCTTAAAGTTCTGTAATAAATATTACTTCATTTGCCTGTATAGGAGTGCAATACTTGATTATGAATGAGAAACAGCACCCAAATATTCAAAATGCAGGAATTCTTACCTGCTTGGAAATTTCTGGCTTTTGGCCTTGATTTTTGGCTCATAGTCAGATTCACTATCTTCACAACTGCTTTTCTCTCCATCTTGCTCCAATTCAGAATCAATTCCTGATACTGACCCAGACATTTGCCAGTCTTCACTGTATATATCAAGAGACAAAACAGTAACTCACATTAGTTGTTAGTTTGTTGTTTGGGGTTTGTTTTCAAATTGGGCATTCACCACAAGTTTGCTGCTTTAATTTCAAAAATTTTCACAGAAATAAAAATGTCAAAATAATCATTTCAGTTGGCAGGATAAAAACCTATTATGTATGGACAACAGGCAAAAAACCCCAATGACCTCAAAAGGATTTGAATTAAGTGTTCTCTTATCAAGTGGTAGATATAAAAGCCAAACCAAAATCCCAAACAAACAAAAGTTAAACCAAAAATATGGATTTCTATGTGAACTACAGCTTTAATAATTGAGTTAATTTGACATGAACAAATCAAACATTCTTAAAAATACTTTAGCTGAAAAGATACATATTTACAGGAACTTACCTATGCTCAAGTTATAAAGCCCCATAACATTAAATTTTGCAGAATCCAAAAATTCTCTAATAGTTACGTTCCCTGTGCCTCATGTGAGTAATTATCAACTTCAGCACAGGAGCCAAAAATAATACCAAATCAGATTTGGGAAACACACAGACTTCAACCCTGGCAATCTGCCTACAGTTAGCTCATGTCCAGGACTAAACTATAGCAGTTGGTCTATCACTCAGTGACCCCTCCTCAGCAAAGAAAAGGAATCAGGAAAAGAAGACCCACAAGTTGAAATGAAAACAGATTTAATGAAAAAACAAACCCAATAGAAAGTACATAAAGTTATTCTAGCAAAAGTACACCAGTCACACTAAGCAGGAAAGAAATCCTCAAGAGCAGAAAGAAAAAGGAAGGTCATAAGAAGCCCAAGCACAAGCAGAAAACCAAACACAAACCTCCCCTCTCTTGGGCAAACTTCCCCCTTTATAGTGAGTGTGATGCTGATGGTCCAGGATACACCTGTAGCCAACTCAGGTCAGCTGCTCTGGCTGACTCAGAACTGATAATGGCCTGCAGCCCATGGCTGGTCCAGGATTTTGTCCCAGCAAATCCAGAATACTCCAAAAAGCCCCCACTGAGCTTCCACATCAGTGCTTCACAACCATGCAAGACACAAGTCACTTATGACTCCCAGTGGCAGTATCTCTATGCTTTTGCTTAGCCAAGATCTTCTATTTTGCAATAGGAAAGTCCTATCCACTGATCAACAGTATCTTACCTCTGACTCCGTAGAGAGAAATTTAATAGCTTGGGGGGGGAAGGGGAAGAAAACTCTGGCATGTATTCTTGAAAGGTTGCGATGATGGTTTAAAACTATCTTTTGAATATTTCTTTACAGAGAGCAGAGAAAGGGAAGGAATGTAAATAAGTCACTACTGGGTGTAAGAAAGCAAAATAATGATTGTTCTAAACACTTCCATTGGATAGATACAAATGTTTAAGAACCATTACTCAAAACAAAGTTGGGGCAGTCGGAGTCTGAGTTAGCAACTTGCTGGGCTTCTGTCTGGCTGCTGCTGCTTCTTTTCTGGCTGAAGATAACACACTGACCTTGGCAAGCTAAGTTTAACAGCCTCTCTGCTTCTTAACTCTCTGCCTTCTGCCAGGGGGTTGGGGTCCTTCTGGATGGGGAGGAGGCCCATAGGGGAAGAGGCCCCTTTGAGGGAAGCAAAGGGGGCTTGGTTGCCCTTTTTCTGTTGATTGTATATATTTGTAAATGTTGTGAATTGTGTATATTTGTACATATTCATTGCATTTCATCATAGATTGTAGATTTGCTTGTAAATACAGCTTTCGTTTGCTTCCAGCCTGAGCTAGCCTGGTTATTGTTGGTGGGGGGGATTTCAGCTCTCACAGTTGCTAAATCTTTGACCAAGATGCTCAAATACTACTAATTATGGCCTTCAAAGGTGGAATATGGTCACAAGTGACCTGGAAAAGCCTGAGGTTCTCAATGACTTCTTTACCTCAGCCTTCACTGCAAGGGCCTCCAGCCACACTCCTGGAATAGTCATGCAAGCTAATGGCAAGGACCGGGAGGAAGAACTGCCCATCATAAGTGAAGAACAGGTTCATGATCACCTGAAGAACCTGAAAGTGTTCAAGTCCATGGGACCCAACGGGATACACCCACGGGTACTGAGAGAACAGGCAGATGAGGTGGCTAAACCCCTCTCTATTATATTCCAAAACTCCAGGCAGTCTGGGGAAGTCCCCACTGACTGGAAAACGGGAAACATTACGCCCATTTTCAAGAACGGCAAGAAGCAAGAGCCAGGGAACTACAGGCCAGTCAGTCTCACCTCTGTGCCTGGTAAGATCATGGAGCAGATTCTCCTGGAGGCATTACTGAGACAGAAGAATAGTGAAGAGGTGATTTGGTACAGTCAGCATGGGTTTACCAAGGGCAAATCCTGCCTGACAAACCTGGTGGCCTTCACAACCTTAATAGATGAGGGGCGAGCAACTGATGTCATTTACCTGGACCTGAGCAAAGCCTTTGACACTGTCCCGCACCACATCCTGGTCTCCAAACTGGTTACACATGGGTTTGATGGGTGGACCATGAGATGGATAAAGAACTGGCTTGATGGCTGCACCCAAAGAGTGGCTGTCAATGGGTCCATGTCCCAGTGGAGGCCAGTGACAAGCGGAGTCCCTCAGGGATCAGTCCTGGGACCAGTCTTGTTCATCATCTTTGTTGGTGACATGGACAGTGGCATTGAGTACACCCTCAGCAAGTTTGCTGATGACACCAACCTGTGTGGTGCAGCAGACATGCTGGAGGGAAGGGATGCCATCCAGAGGGACCTAGACAGGCTGGAGACGTGGACACAAGCCAACCTCATGAGGTTCAACAAGACAAAGTGCAGGGTCCTGCATCTGGGTCGAGGAAATCCCAAGCACAAACACAGGCTGGGCACTGACTGGCTGGAAAGCAGCCCTGAGGAGAGGGACTTGGGGGTGCTAGTGGATGAGAAGCTCAACATGAGCTGTCAATGTGCACTTGCAGCCCAGAAAGCCAATCAGATCCTGGGCTGCATCAAGAGAAGTGTGGCCAGCAGGTCGAGGGAGGTGATTCTTCCCCTCTACTCAGCTCTGGTGAGACCCCACCTGGAGTACTGCGTCCAGTTCTAGAGCCCCTATTATAGGAGGGATATGGACATGCTGGAACGTGTCCAGAGAAGGGCCACCAGGATGATTAGAGGGCTGGAGCACCTCTCCTATGAGGACAGACTGAAGGAGTTGGGGCTGTTCAGTCTGGAGAAGAGAAGGCTCTGAGGTGACCTTATTGTGGCGTTCCAGTATCTGAAGGGGGCCTACAAGAAAGCTGGGGAGGGACTTTTTAGGATATCATGTAGTGATAGGACTAGGGGGAATGGAATGAAGCTGGAAGTGGGGAGATTCAGGCTGGAAGTGAGGAAGAAGTTCTTCACCATGAGATTGGTGAGAGCCTGGAATGGGTTGTCCAGGGTGGTGGTTGAGGCCCCATCCCTGGAGGTGTTTAAGGCCAGGCTGGATGAGTCTCTGGCCAGCCTCATCTAGTGTGGGGTGTCCCTGCCCATGGCAGGGGGGTTGGAACTAGATGATCCTTGTGGTGCCTTCCAACCCTGACTGATTCTATGGTTCTATGATTCTATATTAACATTGCAAGAACATTATACATATAACCCTGCAAACCGTATAATGATTCTATGATTACACAGAGACCTTTTCATTAGATTTCAGATCAGGAAGCCTAAGAATCACTGCTTTGACGCTTCTTTCACTTAAATATGCATTAGTCCCAGAAGTTATATCATCAACTCTCTCCTTAAAAGATTTTTTCCCTGCAAGCAGTAAATTAAAAACCACCCAAGCAAGAACCTGAGGGAATTGATTTAGGGACCAGGACCCTAGACACTGCTTTACTGATAGAAGGAGATGCTTTAACCCTGGTGGGTCATAAACCCTGGGAACAGAATGCAGCTGTGTAGAATGAAAAACACAGATAGCTGTCTCCTAACAGTCACTGTGACCTAAGGGGGTTACACAGTTACCTGATAACAGGAACCAGGCAAAAGTTAGGACAGTGGAATGTAGAGTTATAGAATCCTTTATCTCTTGTCTGACATTTGTTTAAGCCTTGGAAAAATATATGCATTCACGTGATACTTTTTCTCTGTAGCCAATTATGAGTTTACAACTGTCACCTGGACATACTAATGACCAATTACAAGCTACCTTCTGAGATTATGTTAACCTATATAAAGGAAAAGCTGTATACAATAAACTGACACCTTGCTTGCATCAAGCTTTGTCCCATCTCTGCATCATGGTAAAATGGTGACCCCGACGTGATGGAGGCGATTAGCCACTAAATTATGGTCCTGCCACAAGTCTCACAGAACTTTGAATGAGCTGCTGAAAGGAAGCAGGAAAAAGCCGGTCAGCATAGTCCCCCTCCAGGAAGCGAGGTGAGCTGTGGGATACTATGGGGAATCAAGCATCATCCCCACAGAGAGACGTATATGAGCTCCTTAAAAAGCATGGCAAAGCTGTTTCTGACCATGATCTTAAGGTAATGCTGAAGTGGGTGCAAGAAAAAAATCCAGGCAGTTACAGCATGGACAGCAGTGTGGATCAGGGGGAGGTGATAGACCCTGGCTGGGCCACAGCAGGGAGCTAAGCGGCGGTGCCCATGGTGGCTTTGGCTTCTCCCGTGGAGGAGGCGGTGGCTGCGGCTCCCATTGCTCTCGTACACCAGCAGGAGCGTTTACAGCCCTTGATTCTTTAAAGAAATGTCACAGTTTTTTCATCACCAAGAAATTAGTGAAAAAGCAACTTTGGAGCTGAAGGCAGTATTCATGCAGTCAGAACCTTCATTTCAAAGCTTGAAAATCTGCACATTTCTGAAGACAACAGCTTGTGAACAATGAAGAAAAAAAGAAAAAAGTGCCTTCCTTACTGCTGTTTGCCAACCCCCTCCCTCTCTCTCTCCCCCCCCTTCCTTCTCCCTCCTTATCTCACTCCCTTGTTTGCAGCCGCTTACGGTCTGCAGAAACCTGTGTTCTGATTTTAAAGTAACAGTGTTAAGTTTTGTTAAGAAAGGTATTTCTCCATTTTGTGAATGCAAACTTAATATCTATGTATTGCTTTTATCATTATTTCTGATTGTAAGGGACGTGGGAAATTTATTAGTGTTTGTAATTGTGTTTTTATAATAACCATAATACCATGTAAGTGCTACTGGGTTTATGAGTTTATAGGTTAAGGTTTCTTTTTTTCTCTTTTTTCTGGTTCGAACCTCTTTTTTTTGAGTGTGCCAGCAATTTCAAAAAGAGCTCTCTATATATATGGTAAATAAGTTTTCATTTTGAAAAGCGCATTTTAAATAATATACCATCTTTTTTGTTGTTTTCTTGCACATTGATGGTTTAATTGTCATGTAGTTTTTAAAGGTTTAAGGACTTTTCTGGTATTAGCAGGACTTAAGAGTTTATTTTAGAAACGTTATAGAATGTTGGTTTGGTTTTTGTGTTTCTGAAGGTTTTAAGATAAGGATTATATTCCTGATGCCAGCATGGCAGAGCCCAGCACCAGACTCAAAGGATGGGACAAACAGCAATGCCCATGAATCTGAAAATCAACAGATCTGAAGCTGATCACACGAGTGTCCCCCGAGGAAACCTCTCATTTGGGACTGAATGTCTCAATGCCTTAATGTCATGTAATTAGGGAATATGCTTATGTAGATTTATATGTTAACTCACCAGAATGTTATAGTTAAACAACGGTTACCTGCTGTGATGCGAGAGACGGGACGCAGCCTGATGCAAGCAAAGTGTCAATTTATTGTACAAAGCTTTTTCTTTATATAGGTTAACATAATATCAGAAGGCAGCTTGTAATTGGTCATTAGTATGTCCAAGCTACAGTTGTAAATTCGTGATTGGCTACAGAAAGTATCACACGAACGCATGTATTTTTTCCAAGGCTTAAGCAAGCGTCAGGCAAGAGATAAAGGATTCCGTAATTCTGCATTCCTCTATCCTAGCTTTTGCTTTGTTCTTGTTATCAGGTAACTGCGTAATCCCCACAGGTCACAGTGACCACTAGGGAGTCGACCTGTCTGTGTTTTCCTTTTACACAGCTGCACTCTGTTCCCAGGGTTTGCCACCCATCAGAGATACAATATCTCCAGTGTCTGGGGTGCTGATCCCTAAATCAATTCCTTCAGTTACCCAGGAATAGATAATAGCCCAGCCTACCTATCTGGTAAAGTTAATTCGTCTTGCAATTGTGGGGTATCGCTCATATTCCCTGTATTCCTCATTCCCCCACATGGTACACTGAAGAGACTTTTGCAAAAACTAAAGAGGGTGGAATGGCAGGGGACTCTTCAGAGGCCTAGTTAAACAAAGCTATGTATGTTTTAAATTTTAAATTTTTTGCAGCTCTCTGATGATTCCCAGGAAACCCCAATGACACGTCATTTCAATTCTTTGACTACCACCAGTGCATTAATAATCTCGGGTGGAGGATATGCTTGTGTCTCAACAGGTTTTGGACCACATTGGGTCCCAGTGCTTTCATCATCCTTTGGATGCTGACTGCAGCAGCAGCCTTGCAGATCTCAAAGCAGCCACAGCAAAACGTGTGGGTTATGCTTGCCAAGGCCATAGGACAAGACATGCCGTGCCTCTCCGTATCAGTGCCTGCCAATCCCTTCAGCACCTGTCTGGTGTGCATATCAGTGAATGGGTGAAAGGACATCACTGAGAAAACTGAACCACTGAACTTGAAAAGATCATTCTACATGTGCTTCCTGGCACACTTAAAAGCTTTCATGGTTTTGGGTGTACAGGATTTGAAAAGATAAATCTGACTAGCCTCAAGAGATAAGTATGTTAGGATCGGTAAGAATGGATTACTGTGTTATGTTTACATCAGACAAGGCCACAGGTATTCAGGATGTTACTCCAGCAGAAAGGGAGGTACAGAAATTATACTGCATGGTGCAATCAAACTGAATTCATAGAAGTGAAGAGGCATTCCTATCCTTGTTGTCTGCCTGCAGATGTTTTCCTTATTTGTGGGGATAGAGCCTGGCCAGCTCTGGCCTCATGAATCAGAGGAAGACCTTGCAATCTCGGTCGTTTAACTGTTTCTGGCTGGCTTGGCAGTCTTGTTAAGACAATCATTTATGCTTTTGCTGTTTTGCTCTTTTTATTGCTTTTGTTACCTTGTCTTTTTCAGTGCTTACAAGGCTTAATCAATCGTTCTCTTAAGAGAATTCTCCTTGTTCAACAGGAAGGGGGAAATGATGGAATTGATTTAGGGACCAGGACCCCAGACACTGCTTTACTGATAGAAGGAGATGCTTTAACCCTGGTGGGTCATAAACCCTGGGAACAGAATGCAGCTGTGTAGAAAGAAAAACACAGCTGGCTCCTAACAGTCACTGTGACCTAAGGGGGTTACACAGTTACCTGATAACAGGAACCAGGCAAAAGTTAGGACAGTGGAATGTAGAGTTATAGAATCCTTTATCTCTTGTCTGACGTTTGATTAAGCCTTGGAAAAATATATGCGTTCGCATGATACTTTTTCTCTGTAGCCAATTATGAGTTTACAGCTGTCACCTGGACATACTAATGACCAATTACAAGCTACCTTCTGAGATTATGTTAACCTATATAAAGGAAAAGCTGTATACAATAAACTGACACCTTGCTTGCATCAAGCTTTGTCCCGTCTCTGCATCGCGGTAACAACCTCCACAACCTCCCCAAAATAAAAACCACTCCAAACCCACCAACTCTCCGACCCCATGCAAATCTATAAACTTGCATTTATTTGGAGATCTAGACAACACTATACTCTAGGGCTTGGATCCTGTACTAAGTTATATATACAGAAATCTGCTATGCATGCCAGATAACCGCAAACATACTTGTTCAAAATATGTATAAATCAAAATTGAAGCACAAACCAAACCACCCACACACAGGTCATTACCAATGAGAAGATATAACCTTTTTCACAATTTTTTTGATCTACAGCTTAAAACCAGCTCAAGTTCAATAAATGGACTAGAAGGCAGTTTATTACTGTCAAATGGGTAATATTTGGGGGGGGGGAGGGTGTGCCTCTAATGTGTTAAAAAATTTAGCATGAAGTACAGGATTCCAAGTTAAATTTTATCTGAGACAACCTACTTAAGTAGTTTCCTATTTCTTCAATAATTTTCAGGAAGGATCTTCAGCTCAAAAATATGCTGCAAATAAGACTACTTTAAAAATAGAAAGTGCTGATGAATGCTTTTCAGCAACACTGTAGGTAGTACAGTCTGTTTTACTCAGAAATGAATTGTGATATACATGTTCCTTTGAGAGTATTTATTTTGAAATATTCCAAAATGTTAATCAAAATTGAGAAGCACAAGATTATGTATTTTAAGTGCAGAGAAGTGAAGCCTGGATAATTATAAGCATCATGTCACAATAACAAAAAATTATAAAAATAATATAATACATCTTACTCTTTGTGTTTTTTCTTCTCGGTTTCACTGGAAGAGTCATCTGCAGAGCCTTCACTGTTTGATGAATCCTGTAGATGAAGGAAGGAATATATACAATTCATTACCAAAGCTCCCACTTTCAAACTGAAATCATATTCTTCATGCCTTATCCTCTTCAACTCCCTCAGAGTTGAATAAGATCAGGATTGCTATTGATTTCATAATTCTCCATCTATGAATATACCCTGTCAGCAGAACTCTAGAAAACACTACAAAACAACCTGTCTTAAAAATATAATCATTGTGCCTGCATATAGTCATAGTTTAGACTACTGCAAGTTGATCATGGTGAAGCTTCTATCAAAAGCCTAATAAAATCTCCTGCCCTTTATGAGAGCTCTCTCACCTTTCATATCCTCTCACATTTAAACACCACTGAGAAAATTTTGAGAATAGCATGTATATTTCTTCTGTCTCCACTCCTAAACAATAAATAATAAATAAATTGATGAACCTTCTGAAAATTATTTTTCTATAATCAATCTCAGAGATTAAATTTAGATCATTTTTATCTTGAAAGAGAGTCTTCAGGAAAAGACTACTTAGCAACGGCTATAAATATTTTAACTATTTATGATTAACTCCTTTGTTTAGTTTTAATGATGATCAGCTAAGTCTGACAAAATAGAAGACACCCAAAGTAATGATGAAAGACTTGTAATCACAATGCTTACCTTCTTTCTTTATATAATGAAGGAAATATGAAAGTCTGCTTTTAAATAAATTCTAATTCATAGTCATTGTGGTGAATAATGCCTGTGCCCAAGGCTATATCCTTAAAGTGGTGGGACATGGCCTACGTCTTCAGCTGGAACCCCCTCTCCCTTCTGGAGTGGGGGGGGAAGGCTGGGCACCAGTTTGTCCGAGTAAGACAATCTCCTGGGTCATTTGGGACAATGGCACTCCAACGACATGCCCATGCTTGGCTTTGTTCACAAGTTATGTTCACATTATATTTGGTGAAACATCAGTTCATTGGTCAATTGCTCTGTTTAACAAGGATGCTCACTGGACCAGTGTCCATGTGGCAAATGTTAAATAGGGGTTGTTTCGGTAAACTCGTGCTCCGTGTTCCGTGCCCGGTATCCGTGTTCGGTGCTCCGTGTTAATACCCGCGCCTGTTCCCGTGTGCATGTCCGTGTTTGCCTCGTGCCTTCTGCCGCCGAGAGATCCACCTTGCCCGGGACTCGAACTGGCAGCGTTCGAGTGCATTGCCGCAAGTCGCCGTTTCTGCCCAAAGGACCGGCACCCTCCCCAGCCGATCTCCGTAAGATCGCGGAAAGGGTCGCTCCAGCTTCGCAGAGGAGCCGCTTTTGGACATATCCTGCGGCCGCATCGACAAGGGTTTTCCCCTGGAACGGCAAGCTTGTTTACACAGCGCACTAGGTGAACTGACTTGCAAAGCCTCCGGGAATCACCGGTAATCTTCCAGGACCCTTTGTTCCGAGAGAAGCCGCTACCACGCGGCATGGCACCACGCGGTCGGCGCCATTTGTATCACATTATTACGATACATCCGTGCTACGATTTCCGGGAATATAAACAGTATCAAGAAAAGAACCTCGAGAACTTTCTTCAGTTAGTGAGTAAACTGAACATTTCTTCATAGAGTTTCTGGGGCAGTTTGTGCAAACTGCCTGTTTGTGGGCTTGCCGATTCTGGACAAGCACTCACCACCACCCCTCCGCTCTCTCTCTCTACCTCACTCCAATTTAGTTTCACTTTCTAAACATATAGATTTCCTCAAACTATTCAAAGTTCCTGTATATATACATTCTGCAGAGTTGATTCTTTCCAACTGAATACTAGAACCTGTAAATATCAATTGTATATCACTTGTAATATAGTGTTAATAAATATTTATTAAACCTTTATAAATATCTCCGCCGCTTATTTTCGGCGAGAATTTACACTTCACAACAGTTATGGCGCAGCGAAAGGGGTATTCGATAGGTGAACATTTCTGCAGAATGGGATATATACTGAAAAGATCAGACATAGAATGGGCCAGACAAAATTTAATAAATTCGGACCAAATCATTGAAAGCCTGACCGAATATGTGATCGAGCTATGCATTGAGCCGGCAGCAACGGCCGAGGACAGGGTGATTGCGATCGGATCCTGCATAGCACGAGCACAGGACGAATTTATAACATTAGAGGAAAAGATTAAAAAACTTGACGAAAGAAACAAGTTGCTAGAAAGAGAGTTAGAGAAGTCGGAGGCACAGAACCAGAAACTCCATGATTTATTAAAGCTGCAAATTAAAGAAAGCAGCGTTGCTATCAGAGCATTAGCAGAATCAGACACGGACTCTGTTTCAAACCTTCCCGGGACTTTCCGACCGCGTAGCACTGACGAAGTCCGCAGAGACAACACGGCACCCGGAGCCATATCACCTCTGCCGTCTTTTTACGAGCTACCCCCACCGCAGCCGCGCGAACAGGACTTTAAAATAGCGAACTCTAACGCAGCGCGAGACCTCGGACCGACAGCCTCCTGGAAGCAACCGACCCTCCGAATGTCGCGAACGGCGAATTTGAATGCACCCGCTCAGCCCAGCACGTCAGCGGCAGCGCGTGAACAGAATCTGCCTGTAAGCAGTGCTCCGAAAGGCAAATCCTGGAGGAAATCTAAAAGCTCCCAAACGGAGAGAGACTCGACCGACCAGGAGTCCACGGATTACAGTTCCGAGGAAGACCCCATATGGGGCAAGCCCGTTCGGTTGTGTCCCGTCCTCAAAGAACAATACACGGACAGCCGCCGTGGCCGAGGGACAACGACCACTCATGTGCGCCTGTACAGCGGAACAAAACTGCGTGAACTGCAGGAGACATTTGCACGTGCACCGGATGAAACAGTAACAGACTTTCTGTATCGTGTTATGGAATCGGGCGGAGATACAATTATTTTGAGTCGCAGTGAAGCGAAAGGTTGCTCCTGGGGTCATGAAGCATTTTTGGGTATGGGTCCAGATGGAAACCAGTCCTTAACTTCCCGAGTCGCTCACTGGGCGGGAAGTTTAGACCCCATAGATAGAGGTGAACCAACAGAGACAATTGTAGTCACAAGTTCAGCAGAACTCACTGCTGCGATTAAAAAATTAGCATGCGTTCAAGCAATGTATGATCGCAGAGCACATCTTTCCCCATTGGATGCCCCGGTAGACCCCCATACGACTAAAACTTTTGATTCATGGGCTACCGGCAGGTCTCAAAAATGTATGTGATGCTAAGAAATAGGAGATTGAACGAGCGATCGAGGCGAACCGTACTTCTACTGGTCCCCGGGTACACCACCCAACTTGGGAGGAACTGTTAATGACACTATCCCTGAAAGGCCGAGATTTGGGTTATTCTGATCACATGGTAACACCCAGGCCGTTCGGCGAGAAACGCCACACTAAATTTAAAGGCAACCATGAGGTGGCACCGCGGGGGAAAAAGCAGGAAGTGTGCCACACCAAAGCCTCTCCTGCCACAGCTTCTGCGAGCCCACGCAGCAGCCTGGACTCAAATCGCACTCACTCTGGGAGCCCCAGAGGGAGAAATTCCTACCAGCGGAGAGATAAACCACGCATTTTTAAACGCTCCATCTCACCAAGGGAGAAGTGGTGCCAAGTAGCACTATCTTTGAATATCCCTAAACGTGTTGTAGAGCCAATGCCAAAATGGCTAGTGAAAAAAATGGTTCTACATGCACAAAATAAATCTGGCAGCTGGAAATGGGATAAGTACTGCAGCAGCCACGGCAAAGGGGAAGATAAAACCTGCAGCTACAGCCCCAAAACAACTTCTCCTAGCAAAGAAGTTAATCCCTTTGCACCTCGCTGCCAAAGTCCAAATAATTCAAAAAACTAGACACAGCGGTGATTGTTCCAGGCCTCACTCATCGCTTCATTAACACCTGCCAATGGTCTGATGGTCCCGAACTTTTCATTTTGATTCCCACCGGACCTAATCGAACTGCTGTAAAATTCCTTATTGACACGGGGGCACAAATTAGTGTTTTAAATGTGCAACTAGCCAAACGTTTGAGAATCCTACCGTCCCGGAAGAGGATAAGAATAGAGGGTGTTACAGGAACGCCTCACATTTGCTATTTAGCTAAAACACGACTGTGGCTTCCTGGCGACAAGCAAAGTACCTTGGTCGACATTGCCCTAAGTCCTTACCCAGAAAACACCCTAGGATTTGATGTTTTGGCTGGTAAGCGATGGCATCTACCCGATGGTACATTATGGTGCTTCGGTTCTTATGGAATAGGAGCAGGAGGAACCAAAACTGCTCGGATAGGCACCTTACAAGTCGCTCCACCCTTGCCTGCATCGAGCATCACCTGTGTTGCACAATACCCACTACCAGCAGCAGCCAGACAAGGCATCACCGAAGTGATTGCAGACCTGGAAAAGAGACAAATTATCACCAGAACCCACTCACCTTACAATTCTCCTGTTTGGCCAGTGCGTAAACCTGATGGACGCTGGAGACTCACCGTTGACTACAGGAAGCTTAACAGCAACACACCCTCTCTCACAGCCGCAGTCCCAAGCCTGACAGCAACTGTGACAGCAATCCAAGCTGCATCACACACCTGGATGGCCTCACTGGACATAAAGGACATGTATTTCATGATTCCTTTGCGTGAGGAGGACAAACTTCAGTTTGCTTTCACGTGGCAAGGTTCTCAATTCACCTTAAATCGTCTCCCGCAGGAGTACAAACACTCAGGTACCATCGCACACAATGCTTTAGCAGCATTGCTAAACACTCTTGAAATCCCAAAAGATGTAAGTGTCCATCAGTATATAGATGACATCTTTGTGGGGGGGGGGACGACAAAGATAAAGTGGGCTCAGTAGCCGCAGCCATCTGGGAACTGTTAACCAGTAATGGGTTAGAGGTTCCACAAGCCAAATGTCAAGGCCCAAGCCAAGAGATTAAATTTCTCGGATCCTGGTGGGTAGCAGGGGCAATATCGGTGCCAGAGGATGCTCTGGAAGGTATTGAGAAGGGCCAAATCCCTAACAACAAGAGGGAGCTTCAACGACTCTTGGGTACCTTTGGTTACTGGAGAAAGCATATTACAGGCTTCTCAGTAATTGCTCGTCCCCTTTATGACTTGCTTAGAAAGCACAGAGTCTGGGACTGGACCCCAAGACATACTGAAAGCCTAAAAGTCTTGAAAGATGAATTAAAGGCTTACCAGAAACTGGGCCCTCTACACCCACGAGACCCCTTGAGGGCAGAATGGGGCTTTTCCGAGCATGCCTCCTATTGTGGGATTTTCCAAAAGGGACCCAAAGGCCCTAGCAGAGCCCTCTCATTCTCTTCAACAGCATTTAAAGATGCTGAAAGGAGGTACTCTGAATGGGAAAAGGGACTCCTGTCCCTAACCCGACCTGTCAAAGAGGCAGAGAAACGTCATACTACACAGGATATTGTAGTGCAAGGCCCTTTCTCTCTGCTCAAAGCAATCCTCAAAGGAACTCCTCCACCCGAGGGAATTGCCCAGAAAGCTACTGCGAGAAAATGGTATGCTTATCTGGAAGGGATTGCACAGCTTATGCCTCTAAGAGAAGGACCCACAAAGGTATCTAAACTGCAGCAGCCCATCAATCCAAATACTGTTCTGCTATGCCAACCCTATAAGCCTTCTCCAATTCAGGTAGCCCCTGAATTAACTACCGACTCCAATACAGAAGGAGTATGGTTCACAGATGCATCCTCCCGTAGGGTAGGATCGCAGTGGCACTATAAGGCTGCAGCTCTGGAGATTGGCACATGCAAAACTGTCACTGAAGAGGGTGAGGGCAGCGCTCAAGTTGGAGAACTGCGTGCTCTTATGCTGGCTGCAGAAAATGGTGCGGAGACCATATACACTGATTCATATACTACATTTAAACGTGCCACTGAATGGATTTGTCAGTGGGAAGCAAATCAGTGGATAGTTGGTAACACCAAAGTTTGGAGGGCAACTGACTGGCAAAGGCTACTGGAAATAAGCTGATCCAGGCCTATTAAAGTGGGCTGGGTAAAGGGACACTCCAGAGAGCAAACCCCTGCTGCTGCTTGGAATCAGCAAGCAGATGATTTAGCAAAAATCAATATGATCAGTCACGAGGGAAAGGACTGGGAACGACTAGCTGAGTGGCTGCATATTAAAAGAGGCCACTCAGGCAAGTCAGACCTCTACTACGAATGTAGATCCAGGGGGTGGCCAGTCCCTCTGACCACATGTGAGACCATTGTCTCAGCCTGTCCTCAGTGTCAGATCAGGCTAAGAGCTAACCATCCTGATTTGGCTCCAGCCCAACATATCAAAAGGTATAAAGTGCTAGGGAGCACATGGCAAATTGATTATGTTGGTCCACTCTGACCCTCACATGGGAAGAGATACATACTGGTAGGAGTGGAAGTGGTCTCAGGCCTAGTTATGGCTACAGCCACTACTGCTGCCTCAGGAGCTCAAACCATTGAGATTCTGAAAAGTTGGTTCAGCATCCTGCCTATGCCTGAATGTATACAAAGTGACAATGGGTCACATTTCACCTCAGCCTTAGTCCAAGACTGGGCTAGAGGGGAAGGGGTCAAATGGATATTCCATACCCCATATTACCCTCAGGCTAATGGCATGGTCAAAAGGGCAAACGGCCTCATTAAAAAGCATGCCAATGTCTCAAAGAGCAATTGGGATAAGCGTCTGCCTTCTGCAGTCTTTACTGTGAACAACCGTTGGGGGAATTATGGTAGCCCCAAAGTGAAGGCACTTTGCCCCACTGAACCAGCAAGGGATGCCAATTGCATACCAGGGGGTCCAGAGGACAAACCCCCACGCTCACTAACACAGTTGCACGTGGGTCAACCTGTATTAGTGAAGCTACCTCTGATCGGAACTGTGCTTATGACATTGGCTAAACCCAGAGGTTTATATGCCTGGGAAGCCACAGACAGTAACAGGAAAACACATCGAATAAGCACTCGATGGATTATCCCAAATTACTAACTGTCAAGCCTGGCTTCTATATGCCACAGCGAGTTTTGTTTACCCACAGAATGAAGCTGTTCCAGCAGACATCCTGCACTGAAAATGAAAACCTCCCCCATAAGGACCAGAAGTCAATCACCGGTCAGGGGGTGGAAACTGAAACACAGAATACAAATACAAAGCTCAGAACAGGTGCTACCCTATACTGCTTTGCAGTATGCTCTGGTTAAGGTACAGTTATACAGTTTGCAAGACTATATGTATAATGTTCTTGCAATGTTCATATAAATAAGGATAATTTATTTGAAACAAGTTTACTCCTGGAGCAACATTTGCCCACATACACTTGCCCATAAGCAGGGGGTGGAATGTGGTGAATAATGCCTGTGCCCAAGGCTATATCCTTAAAGTGGTGGGACATGGCCTACGTCTTCAGCTGGAACCCCCTCTCCCCTCTGGAGTGGGGGGGGAAGGCTGGGCGCCACTTTGTCTGAGTAAGACAATCTCATGGGTCATTTGGGACAATGGCACTCCGACGACATGCCCATGCTTGGCTTTGTTCACAAGTTATGTTCACATTATATTTGGTGAAACATCAGTTCATTGGTCAATTGCTCTGTTTAACAAGGATGCTCACTGGACCAGTGTCCATGCGGCAAATGTTAAATAGGGGTTGTTTCGGTAAACTCGTGCTCCGTGCCCGGTATCTGTGTTCGGTGCTCCGTGTTAATACCCATGCCTGTTCCCGTGTGCGTGCCCATGTTTGCCTCGTGCCTTCTGCCGCCGAGAGATCCGCCTTGCCCGGGACTCGAACCGGCAGCGTTCGAGTGCATTGCCGCAAATCGCCGTTTCTGCCCAAAGGACCGGCACCCTCCCCAGCCGATCTCCGTAAGATCGCGGAAAGGGTCGCTCCAGCTTCGCAGAGGAGCCGCTTTTGGCCGTATCCTGCAGCCGCATCGACAAGGGTTTTCCCCTGGAGCGGCAAGCTTGTTCACACAGCGCACTCGGCGAACTGACTTGCAAAGCCTCCGGGAATCACCGGTAATCTTCCAGGACCCTTTGTCCGAGAGAAGCCGCTACCATGTGGCATGGCACCACACGGTCGGCGCCATTTGTATCACGTTATTACGATACATCCGTGCTACGATTTCCAGGAATATAAACAGTATCAAGAAAAGAACCTCGAGAACTTTCTTCAGTTAGTGAGTAAACCGAACATTTCTTCATAGAGTTTCTGGGGCAGTTTGTGCAAACTGCCTGTTTGTGGGCTTGCCGATTCCCGACAAGCACTCACCCCCCCGCTCTCTCTCTCTACCTCACTCCAATTTAGTTTCACTTTCTAAACATATAGATTTCCTCAAACTATTCAAAGTGCCTGTATATATACATTCTGCAGAGTTGATTCTTTCCAACTGAATACTAGAACCTGTAAATACCAATTGTATATCACTTGTAATATAGTGTTAATAAATATTTATTAAACCTTTATAAATATCTCCGCC